>NC_068280.1:40661792-40839292 GCF_025860055.1 Xyrauchen texanus
CTTTGTAAGCTTTCTGGCAGAGGCAGTCAAGTTTGGATTTTTTATTTGATGGTCTGTGATGCCATGTATCCGAACAAGATGTCCAGGACCTCTGGCAGAAAAGCAGCCCCCAAAAATTTAAGATCCAGCACCACATGTAACCGTGGACTTCTTCATCTCTGTGTGCGCCAAACCCATCTCTGGTGTCTGAGCCAAAAAGCTATTTTTTTGTTTCATCTGACAATAGAACCGGGTCACAACTGAAGTTCCAGTAGTGTCTGGCAAACTGAAGATGCTTGAGTTAGTAATTGGATGAGAGCAGAGACTTTTTTTCTTGAAACCCTCCCAAACAACTTGTGGTGATGTAAGTGATGTCTTATATATTTTTTGAGAATTTCTGACCCCAAGACCCAACTAATTTCTGCAAATTTCGTCCTTTTCCAGGCAGATTGTTAAGATCTCCAGTTGAAATGGGTATTTTCAATGCTTTGGCTATTTTCTTATAGACACTTTCCATATTGTGAAGCTCAACAACCTTTTGCCGCACATAAGAAATGTATTCTTTAATCTAACCCACTGTAATTTATGATTAAGGGAATTTGGTCTGTGTCCTCTGTGAAACAGGAAGTCATGGCCAAACTATTTCATGTTCCTAGTCACCCAGGTGCACTAAATAAATTAAAATATTAATGGGTATATACTTCAGATATATTTTACCCATAAGAATTTCTAGGGGTGCCAATAAATGTGGCCAATGTGTTTTGGAGAAAAATATTATTTTTTTTAATGAAAGATCAAAAGGTTAAACTATACAGATTTTTTTTCACAGCCTTCTTTGCTCATATTTACCAAGGGTGCCAATATTTTTGGCCAGCACTGTACATAATGTAATATTATTGAAATGGTAGTCAGCAATATGTATAATGTGCACGTTAGGTTAAATGACAATACATAATATTCAAAGATTACTGTGCTATATCACAGTATGTGATATAGCATGCAATATGTGTCCTGTGCACATGTGAAATTACATACTACATGATATTATTTAAAGAGTAATGTGGAACATGTTTACTATGCAAAGTATGTGAAATGGCATACTAAATACTATTTAAAATGAAAGTAGCATGCACTATGTATTATGTGCACAGTATGTGAAAAGGCATACTATGTACTATCATTGAATGAAAGTAGTGTGCAAATATGAATACTGTTCACAGTATGTGAAATGGCATAACTCATACTTTTATTGAAAGAAAGTTGCATGCAATATTTACTCTGAACAGTATTTGAAATGGTATACTACATACTATTATTGAATGAAAGTAGTATACAATATGTATACTCTGCAAAGTATGCGAAATGTATACTACATACTATTATCGAAAGAAATCCATATGTATACTGTACACAATATGAACATTTTCTGTTTGCATTTAATACCAGCACAGATGACATACATATGTAGAAATAAGTCCAGAGCACACTCTGTGATCAATGAACCAGAGACAACATCAACCATGATTTGTAACATTTTTTTCTTAAATCATTATTTGATCAGACTGCCAAAAGACAATTTTACACAAAATTGGATACATAAATGCAAAATAACTGTATCTTCCACATGAATACCAGACACTACTATCTAAATTAAACATGCCAGTGAGCAATATGTCAGCACAGAGGAGAATCATAATGGATTATGGAAATGACAGAAGCATGACAGAGCATAACCCTGCCTAATGTTACAGTTTGTACTTGGCAGATGTTTTCACAGAAGCATCTGACCCTATAAAGCAAAGAGGGGAGTATTTAGGGGGACATAGAGAAGATACATATAAGTCTGTCTTCTCTGAGAGATATAGAGAACATCAGGATGCCTCAGTGACAGTGATTCAGCTATCCGATTTGCTTGGATGAAATGACAGATGAAACCAAACACAACAAACTCTTTTCTCTGGAGAGGAATCAGATTTTTACGAGTTCAGTGGTGCAGATTAAAGCACTTCAAACGGCGAACAAATAAATGTCTCTCTTCAGTCAAACATATATATTATATTAAAATATTAGCAGATGACTGAACATTATCCTTACCTATAGTTGCCGTTACTGCCATACATTTAAAGTTGGGTAGAGGGAATAGTGCGCTAGACACCTTTAACAGTTTGTGAAAAGTCCAGTAGGACACTTCTACTTTCAATTTACATGGCCATATGAATATAAAGGATGAATTTAAAGTTTTCAGACCAATATCTCCACCTCTATCACTGTGTTACACTTGTAAAATTGAATTTTGAGCTAGTCAAAATTAATTTTTAGTAGAAAAGAAGCTCAACCTTCTCATATAGCTTTTTCTATGCCAGATATACAGAATGTGCGTGTGTGTGTGGGAACACAGATGCACGGGCTCCAGTAATACCCAGTGTTGAGTCTTGTAATTATCACATTTTGGATTGTCCAGACACAATGGATGTTGGCGGATCTTCTGTTTACTGTGTGTGTTTGTGTGTTCTCTGCTTGTCAGATAATCACCATTCTCCCTTTTCCCTTGTTTTTGCACTCCTAGCTTATTTAGAGGAAAAAAAATAAAAAAACTAAAATAAAACACACACAGACAAACCTTCATATTTCAGCAGATAATAATACCTTGTAGAATAACAGACCAATCGTTACATATGCTTGTCATATAATTTTAGACATAATCTCAATTCTAAAACCTAGAGGGCTGTCTACTGTCAACATTGGCAGCTTTCTATGACAGCATCTATGACAGAATCTAACTGAAATGAGACCACATAAGTTACTGATTTGAAACACTTAGGCAGCAACTCCCCATGGCATATGAACGGCTTTCTTCAAGAAATATACTCGGGACACATAATTATTTTCAATACATTTTGACATAACATGTTGCTAAGACAACAAGGCAAATCTCTAAGCATAAAGAATACATTCCTTACACATATTATGTGAAATAGTCAATTTTAATTGGACTTAATTGTTCATTATTGTTAATATTTGGGTATTGAAATAAATATATTTATAACAAACATTTCCTTTGCTTCTGTCTGCAATCTTGGATGATTTGTTTTTACTGACCTTGTTGCAATGCGTTCTGGTATTGCCTTCTCTTTGAAGGATACAGGCAATAATGAATTCGGCCAAAACAATTCTTCTTAGAAGGTAGCACATAAATAGTAGTAGATAGTTTGTTTTTGGATGTTTAAGTATGGGCCAAAATCAACATGTAAATAAAGGGCCCTATATTAAGACCGTGTAGTCTTATACATTAGTGGGTTAGCGGAATAGCCTGAATGAATGGGTTTTGGTCAAGTGCAATTTAATCACTTAAGGTTTTCTCTGGTTATTGTGTTGTCTGCATCCTGTTACAGTATATATTCCATTTTCTGTTAAGCAATGTCGAAATAAATGAAGACAGCCCATTCATAAGAATTGAGTAGTGTAAATAATGGTGTATACAATGCATTAGATGACCATTTCAGTCTTAAGTTCTTTTGCTATTTGTGTCACTTCATTAACACAAAATAATAGAGGTCGACCGATTAATCGGCCGGCCGATTAATCAGCCGATTTTTTGCATTTTTTTACATAATCGGCATCGGCCAATATCCAAGTATATCAAGCCGATTATTAGGCAGGCGCATCTGTGGGCAGCCTAGTATTGTTGTGGAACACGTGTTCGACGCACGCTGCCCCTAGAGTCATTTTCCAGCAGAGTGAGCAGACCTCATCCAGTGCCTAAGGAAGGAGCTAAGTTCCTTGGAGAAAACAGTAAGGATTAAATTTGTATAACTTCTTTATATTTAATTAAAAACTTTTGATATTTTACTGCCAACTTCGAGAAAAAATGCGACATGACGTTCGGCTACTTTGGATATTGATAGCGTAGTTGAAGTTGCATTATCACAGCAGAAGGGTTGCTATCATGTCACAATAAGCAAGAATTTTGCAATTACAGACAGTGAATCTGAGACTTTTATTTGTTCTGTTTGTGTGTCTTATATTTGAGAGAGTTGTCACTCAATGCAAAGAAATAAGTAATAAAAAAGATACCAACGCGCTATAGGCTATTGAAGGACTGGCTTTGGTAAGCTCGGACGTTATCGGTTCTGCTGTCGGTACTGGAGATATTAAGAAAATACATGTATTATTGCTATAAAGAGAAAGTTACTTTATCTAGCCAGCCATTTCTATGTAAAATAATTCTATGAAACCATTTGTCTGTGATGCAATTTAGCTATTCACAGTCAGAGAGAGAGAGAGAGAGAGAGAGAGAGAGAGAGAGAGAGAGAGAGATTTCTCACACAGCGAGTACAACACAGCCCTGCTAAATGAGGGACAGAACTAAACATTCAAACATAGCCTGGTTTAGATCTGTGATATTAGTCTGATTTTATTTTATATTTCGCCTTCCAAAGATTATAAAAATAATATTTATACATAAGCCGCATTCTGTCTAGCACAACTTCCTTCCCTTCACAGCGGTGCACTGACATTTCTCCCTAAAACTCAAACTTAACGTCAGAATCAGCACGATCGGTGATTGTTGTAAAATGCAGTCTAGCTACTGTTGCTAAATTGCGGGACACTTTTAATAATAAAAAGAGTGCAAGAGATACCGTTCCCAATGCGGCGCGCGCTCCGAAACACACCGCAACGAGACAAGCAAAGTATAGGCTATTTTAGGTTTCATGTGCGCGTCTAAACGATCAACTATACACAAAAATATGTCTAAACGACCGGCTTGGAGATTCACTTAAACACAGTTTATGTCTTAAATGGACGTAGTTATGGAAATAGTTGGGAGAAAATATGCTGCATCAGGAGTCTATTAGATCTGAACTCAGTCTTAAAGGGGAAGCAGTCTATTAAACGTGACGATTGAGCCATTACTGCGAATCAAACAACAAAAGGCAAAGAGAAAATCACTTACAGCTCTTGAATGAATAACTTCTGCATTAATAAGCATTAATCTATCTATGATAAACTATGCAGTGTTATTTTACAATTGATTACTAGATTATTAGATTTCTTTTTAGACCACACCTGATCAGTAATGTTAGTAGACCTTCCTGAAATTAAATCACTGTGCCTATATAACGTTTATCTTTGTTTAATATATATATATATATATATATATATATATATATATATTATAACAAAAAGAACCGTTAAGAATACAGTTGAAGTACCGGATCGACAAGCAGTATCGGTAAGATAGTAATACCATTAAAACCTTAACGATACCCATCCCCATCCCTAGTTATGCCTGTGCTTCTCTTGGATGCTCTGAATATTGGATTACGTGTCTGGATTGCCCCTTAATTAAAGCTGCATTTGGATCTCAACCTTCGTGTCTCGGAGCAGTTCGTAACACCTGCTTTGTTTATTTAATATATTTGTTATACATTATTTTTACAATATGTTTTTACATTACACATTTTTAATTTAAGTGTACAAGTGCAGATTGGTCAAGTGTTCAATAAATGTATTTGTTGAGAAATGTTGTCTATCTTAAGTAATTATTTGTGTTACATTTTATCTTTCAAATAAAAGGTTCAAATAAGAGGTTAAAAACAAGCACATATCGGCCAAATATCGGCCAAAATAAATCGGCTGCATTAATCGGCCATCGGCCGACCCGGATTTCAAAAGATCGGCATCGGCCTGAAAAAAACAATATCGGTCGACCTCTACAAAATACACCCACAGATAGCGCAAGAACTCTCTGTACAGTAGTGCAGAAAACTCTACACATCCACCAAACTTTACATGCTTGTTTTTTTAATATTTTGGCTAATTTCATCATGCTTTTGACTTCCAATATGACTGTAGAACGTTCAGCTCCATGTAACATGTTTTAAAGAGGTAATGAAATGCTCTTTTTATATAGTTTTATTATCTTCCCTGAGGTACTTTGATAATGTTATTAATGTTTTTTTTTTTTTTTGCACCAAAACATACATAATTTAGAAATACACAATAATTTCCCACCCTGTCTCTGGCCCTCTGTCTGAAACTGCTTTGGCCTAAGCACCTCCTTAAAACTTCAATGTAAATGCCCACTGATGTGATTGGCTAACATTGTGCAGCATCTCAAAGTCAGCCATATTTGAAATTCAATTGTAATAGAACGAACAAGCTCCACAACAAATATGCCCAGTGTAAAAAGGGTGTCAGCACCATAAACTCAAACAGTCATGGCATTTGAAATATTTATGAATGAAACAATTTACTAACTGGGTTGTGTCGGGTTTTTAATTGCCCCATCCTTCAATAATATTTGCTTTGCAAAGCTTGACTCATTGATTTGAGGCAAAAAACAAAACAAAACATGCAATCCATGCTGAAATATGATGAAGACACAGCTACATGATGCACACACATAGTCCAAAGCATGGTGTGCAAGATTATGTTTTTTCGTGGAATTAGTCGTGAAAGTAAAGAACGAGACTGTGGTGAGCAGGGCGGGGCCAAGCCGTGTCTGGGCAGAGCGAGACCGGGAAGAAAAGTGGTGAATGAGTTCCACCTGTTTGCCACACGAGTCTCACGTTCCAGTTTGGGGTGGTGGGAGTATTTAAGAAGAGGAGACAGTGGCAGACGAGGAGAGAGAGACACATGAAGATGTGTGTGTGTGTTCGGCGTGTCTGCGGGGAAGCCTCACGTGAAGTTGTTTTATGTTATGTTTAAGAAATAAATGTCTACGTATTTGTCAAGCCGGTCCCATCTTCCTCCTTTGCCATCCTTGAATTGTGACAGAGATGTTTTTGCAGCTTGGTTTCAATAAATGCTTTCATTGCATTGGGGATTAAGTTTTGAGTTCTGAAATGTACAGTATGAAATGTCAGTATGTCAAAATATCAAGGAAAATTTGATTCTTCATGACATGACCACTTTAAAATGTTGAAATCTAAGGCTGTTAATTTAGTGTGTTAAAAGAGTATGATTCATTATATAAAAAACAGTGGTAAAAAAAATATACACATTGACCATTCCCCCGGACCGCAATAAGGAATTTTCCAACCATCAGCGTACCACCTTCATGTTTTTACGGGTTTCAGTCAGCAGGGGGCAGCAAGTGCAACTCCAGCTCTACAGGCAATGCGCAGCTGTACAGACAACAAACCATAGCAGACAGCTCAAGACAGGACTCGTTCATGCATTCAAACTCAGCTGGACAGTGTGCAACTCTGAATACAGGGGTCTCGAGATGTGTAAACGCTGTTTATGACACGTCACATCTAAAGTGAGATGCTCCAAAAGCATCCATCTGACGCATGCACATTTACAAATAGCTTGGAAAGATTGACGAATTAATTTGCAAAATGGATTGCCAGTGATAGGCTCAATTAATAATATGGGTCAAGCTCTTGGCTGTAAGGTATAGACTGAAAGATCAACTGTAATAGTGCAATAGAGCACAAAGTGTGCTTTCTGTACTCTGTGGTACAATATTGATTGTTTTTGTTGTCTCCCAACTAAAAGTGGCTATTAATAATTAGGCTATTTAATCATTATGTATCGAATTATTTTTATTTGGGGGCCTTTCTATGCAAACACTGATTTATGGGATTGCGATTCATTTGATTAATTAATCTGCATATGATGTAATTAATTTGAATTTACAGCCCTATTAAAATCCCTTCCACAAAATTCCACAGATTTTACCCCCAAATCAGCACAAATAATGCAAAAAACGTCAGTAGATTCATTCTGGGTGTTGTAATATAATTATTATTGGTTAATTGTGCATAATAAATACAAGTTCCCATGAGGAACAATAGGCCTAATTTTTGTTATAATGAAGCAGTGTCTTGGGTCTTACTGTATTGTGATCCCTTTTTATTCAATCTAAGCACACTAGGGGTTTACTCAGTGGTAGGTTAGCATTAAAGGGGAAGTGGATCAGTGTCTCTATGTGGACACTGAGTCATGTCTCAATCAAAGCGACCTGAATTGCATCTGGCCCCCTGATGTAGGGATAATGGGGAAGAAAAGACAAGAGGAAAAGGAGCGAGAAGACACTAATCTCCCACCACTCAGCGAAAAGTAATGAATGATGTTATAACTTTATTGCTCCAATTCTGGACTTGATCAGGGAAGAAAAAGAGCAAAAATTCAATCAGTTCTGCATTGTGTGTCCCTCTCACACTTTGCAAGATTAAAAGATACAATTCTCTGAGCCCAGTCCAGCTCATCATACGCATCAGTCATATTTGGGCGAGATGTGTAGCGCTAAGATGCACAGGTCTGCTGGGGTTTCCAATGAGGAGAAAGTGATCCATGTATTATCTTTACATTGCCCAGTCCTAGATATTGTGATTAAATGAATCGCAAACACTGGCCAATCATTTCAACATGCACAAGATATTTGTGTTGACACTCCTGGAAGTGTCACGTTTGCAGATTGGCTCTATATGCCATAAAGATTAATCCATAATCACATACAATATATTGGCTTTCAATACTGTTGTCATGATTAACACAGGCTAACGATTGGGGCAAACTCTGTTATGTGACACTACATTTTCGTGATAATTATATTGACAAAAAGTGTTTCCAAACCGTTTTTTTTTTGCTATATTTGATGTATCGACATAGAGTTTATGCGCTTGAGTTAAATGGAAAAATATTATGTTGTCATTTGTGACATTTTAGCGATAATGTGCATTTCCATCAGCTTTATTTTGATGCGCTAAAACTTTTTTCGCAAAAAATCCTTGGATGGAAACGGAATTATTGTGGCAAGGACAGGCAATTTTTGAGAATGAATAGGCTACCATGGATGGTTTCTTCTAGAGCTAATGATAAAGTTGTGGAGTAACATGGATTTACAGAAAGGACATTGTGTCTATCTTCCACATGTTTTTTCCACTCTTCATCACACATTTTCCCTTCCCTCTCTCTTGTTGGGTCTCAGTGCACAGTTTTTTCTACCCAGTGAATAAAGTTTTTTAGGTGCTAAAAATAAAAGCCTTCCAAAATCTACTGTCAGTCACAGCTCCATGCAGCTTGCCAATCATGTAGGCTACCCCAGCCATTTTCTTTCCATGGTCTTATCTGTGTCTTGCGGCTAAGCTAATGTGAGATGTTTTTCTTGCCTTACCACTGCAGCAGTGAATAGTTTGGTCTTATATTAGTTCAGAAAACCATAGGGAGTAATAGCTCAATGATTCGAGAAAGTGTTTCTACTTTAAGTTAGTTGTGGATTTCACGATTCACTGTGCTGTACTCCTGCACTAGTGCATCTGTGTTTCAGCTCTAATAATGAGTTTAAAAGAATTCTGCAATTGCCAGGACCTTGCCACATTTTATTTAACACCATTGCAGGGGCACTATGTTAAAATTAAAAAGACTGGACTTCTAAAATTCAAGATATTTGAATGTAGAATGGTGTATTTTCCTTTGTAGAGTTGAGGGTCTGTAAGAACTTATTTTCTGTAGAATGTTTGAGCTTTATTACTCTGTTGTCCCTCTTTCCATTCCAGTAAGTGTCTTGTAATGTATTCTATTGAGATTTGGTTTGAGCTTCTTTTTTTTTTTTTATCTTTTAAGAGTATTTGGAGAGCTTGTTGAATGTGAATAATGTTTTTAGGACTGGAGTACTTGGCCATCTACTGTTTGGCCAACCTATGTTAAACTGTAGCTTTCTTTTAAGGCATATACATTTTTTTTTCAAAAGACAGTGCAAGTGTCAATTTTAGCTCCACTCATATACATATATTTTGTATATATCCAACAATAGCTGGTCACTTAGTTAGCCCTTTAAGGCCTGTACCCCAAATTCCAAAAATTCCATTCTGTGTCAGAATATGATATTCATATTCATATTACATTCATATTCATATAGCACATAACTAGGGCTTTCAAATGATATAAATATATGTATGATTATTTAAGGCTAATCATCCTTTATCAATAAGATTTCACACAGCAATTTTCAACCATTTTAATTACAAGCTAGAGGGAAACTTAAGAGTGTATGAAATATATATATAACTTGGTGGACAATGTAGAACAGCAGACAGATTAGAAATATAATGTGGTGATGTAATCAGCCATTATAGGGTTAATTCCCAAATATGGTGTTCCGTGAACATATAAAATAGGTGCGATGGACATCTAGGTAAGCGTGGTATTCCTGGGTTCGGGAAATGACGTCATTTGTTGGGGCGCCGGCTTAGGTTCAGGAGTGTGGCTGAGGAGGACGGAAGACACGTGGAGTGAACGCTTATAGCGAGCTGTTTATTAACACGTCTTCGAGTGCACTGCACAGCGTGAGTATTTAATGCAGTGGTACAAGGCGTGGAGGTGTTGCAGCAGGCTTAGCACACTTTTGAGAGGCTTTGAGGACGCTGTCGGCTCGTGCTACTTTTTCGTAATCGGTATCTGCGTGGGACAACGGTGACTCCGGACGGATTAGATAGTGTCTCACTTACCAGTTGCCGTGTTTGCCCACACTTCTGTCTCTTGTTCAAACTGTGCATTCTTTATGTGAAACTGTATGCAAATTCTAACTCGACAGTGTGCCGGTCTCCATTTGGTGGAGGACGACACCCAAGCGGATCAAGACACGCTTCGGGCGTGCAGCCTGCCAGGATACATCTAAATTGGTGCTGAGACAGTGTTCCTCGACTGATGGACTGAGGACGGGGGTAATCTTACAGGACGAAGGTCTATGTGTGTCACCCTGATACTTGTATGTTATAGTAGTGTTTGGTTTGGTTTGGGTTTTGTATTTTCTGTTCTTTTGTGTTACATTGATTTTCTGTTTGTGATTTTGGGTTCATTTTTGTCGTGAAGTAGTAAGGGAATGACCCATTATCGCCCATTGTGCTGATCACGGTCTACGAACATCAGCAGGTTAGCTGGTGTTGCTGTTGAGAGAAAGATAGGCCTTGTGGCTGTGTGTGATTTATACGCTTCATTGACTGAGTTTATGTGGAATGTATATGTGTGTTTTTTTGTTTATTGTTATATTGATTGTTCTTGTCTTTTCCCTTCAGAATCTGGGGTACCTGTGGTTCCTGAAGTCTTTTGGGTGTGGTGGTGGTCTGACTGACAGTCTGCAGTGTTCACAATGGGTGGAGTGTTGTGAGAGAGCAAGAGTGGTTGCTGTGTCCAGCTGATAGGCAAGACGAATTCCCCAGGTTCTGAAGTGGTAGGATATATATGTGTGTGTGTGAATATGAGGTTTGATCTATTTTAGGATTTATTACTAAACATCGTGTTGTATTTTATTAAATGGTGTTTTCTTGAATAAATTGTTTTATACTATCATCGGTGTCTGTTATCTGACTCAGCCACAACGTATCTGTGTGCTTTGTGTACCTGAATGATTTGTGGGTTCCCGGGTTAGGTCTGGATGGCGTAGTTGGACTTAACCTAAAACAAATACTAACTGCCACAATAATATACTGTTTAAAAGTTATGACCATTCTAGTGATAGTTGGAAAACGGAATAAAACAATAATTTAGAATGTTAAGATACATTTCACATATTTTTCCACTGAGAAAACTGACCTTCAGAAAGCTGACAGTATCTCTGCTTGGGGGTGGCAACAGCTGATCACAAACACGCCATCTCTCTCTCTCTCTCTCTCTCTCTCTCTCTCTCTCTCTCTCTCTCGCACGTAAGCACACGCACGCACGCACACGAACACACACAACACACACACATCCATCCTTGTTTATCCGATAGCTTGTTAGAAACACCACAAGCCGTGATACTATTTCTGAAGTGACATTTTTGAATTACTAATGGAGGCTTGGACGCATCATTTGGTTTGAACCAGCAACAGCAGATTCTTATTCGTCGTGTAATAAAGTAGTTCCATGCACAAATGTGTTTTTATGACTACTACATTTTTCCTAATTTAAAAAAATTTACTTGTTCATTGAACTGTAAATCAGCACAGCTGTGATTAACTACTGCACTCGGCCTGCGGCCTCATATGCCTGTGGCCGGATCAAAGCAGTGCTGATGTAGGGCCATGTCGCACTCTTGCTCATGTGATATTGCTTAAATAGTGTGTTGGTAATAATTACAGTGTTAGGTAAGTTACTCTAAAAAGTATCTAATTACTAACTATTAATTACATCTTGTACTGTGTAATTAGATTACTGTACTAATTACTAATGTAATAATTGCATTACTTATTACTAATTACTTTCTAAAACCCTAATCAACCTCGACCGGATGAAAAATACAAGGGTGGACATGAAACTGTTCTTTTAATTTTTTCAAATAAATCCTATAAATTATTCATGATCTTGCCAAATAATTTAAGGGGGCAGAGTTAAATTAGAAAACATATATTTTTTAAATTAGGCATTACATTTCTATTTTAAATTCACTGTTTTATATAGAATTATTCTAAAGCCTATACAGTATTTAACGCAATTACATCAGAAGTAACTGTAATTAAATTAATGAACAATTTAGAGTAATCACTTACTTTACTTTTTTCAATGAAACATTTTATTATAGTAATTTATTACTTAGTAATGCATTACACCCAACACTGTGTGTGTGTGTGTGTGTGTGTGTGTGTGTGTGTGTGTGTGTGTGTGTGTGTGTATATATATATATATATATATATATATATATATATATATATATATATATATACACACACATACTGTATATATCACGGCATACATACAAAGTCACAAATGCACACATATTCTTTACTAGGTCAAGCTCTTCTGTGAGGCATAGATTGAAAGATCAAGTGGAATAGTGCTGTAGAGCACAAAGTGGCTTTGTGCTTTCTTTCCTCTCTGGGACAAGATTGATTGTTTTTGTTTTCTCCCAACATAAAGTGGGAAGATAGTTGTTCTTTGCTAGGTCTTTCTCAAGTGCTGACCAAAACAAGCCTAAAACAGCACTTCCAGAGTCTACAAGCTGCCCTTGGCTTTTGCAGAACTGTGGAAAAATCAATAAGAGTGAATGGGGGAAGCATTTAAGAGTATTGGCTTCTTTTTGGAAAGATTCTGGACTGACAGGAATCGTCAAGTGGACATTGGCAGCAGATGTGAACATTGCAACATCAATTAGCCCTAGATGGTATACTTAAAGCCCAATAATTTGAGTTTTCAGTTTATAAAAAAGAGATCACAGTTAGCCACCAGAGACCAGTGAGTTATCCAGAGTTGAGGCTTTTCAATATGGGAAGAATCTCTGCTGTATGTGTGTTTGCTTTCCTGTTTTCAACTTCTCCTTCCTTTGCTCTACTTTCTAACCTCGACTTTCTGCCTTTCTTTCAATTGCTCTGTTCAAAAACCTAGTAAGCTGCTTACCTAGACTGCATTTTAAGGCATCAATAGAAAACTCCTGTCACAAAGGCTGACCCAAAAGTTAAGATACCTTCTTTATGCCACATTTTAAGGAAGTATTGTATGGATCCTTCATGGAGAAGGGAATCTAAGAATGTTTTGTGATAAGCACAGAAAAAAAATATTCAAAATGGTAGGCAAGTCAAGATAATTATTAATTTTAATTATCAGTGTGTGGGGGAGTAATTAACTAAAGGGGCTTTTACACTGGCAGTTTAGACCTAAAATGAGCATGGTTCACAGTAAAAATGGGTAATATTAAAGCTTTTGCGGAATGGGGTTTGAACTCGAGACTACAATCCCACTCAGATTCGGACCGCAACAAACGAGCCCAGAATGAAAATCACCAAAAGTAGCGCTGCTACTTAACTTGAGTAAAACTTAACATTTTTCAGTAGCTTTACAATGGCTTAGCTATTTTCACAGTAGTGTAGCTTTTCAAGTAACGAGAAGTGAAATATTTAGTGTATTGCTGCTGTTTATCACTATATTTTTATTCATTTAGATATAGAGGGTATTTTCTAGTTTCCAGTTAGTTCCGGTCCTCGAATCTGATTAAACAAGAGACATTCCATGAGTACTGATGTATCACACCATCAGCAATCAGATGCTTCACTGTTTGTATCACTCTTCTTGTGTTTGTGGCTCTAAACCAAAGTGTAAGAGCAGCACTGATGTTTAAAAGCAGCTTGATGTGTGTATTTAAATATTTTCCTGTGACATTAAAGATTTTAGCCAGCATATGGTGACAAAATAATTTTTTATGTATTATGAGCCAGTAAAGTTTGACGTGCATTGAGTCACCGCATGTCAGTCAGCCAGTGGTTTCTTTGAAGTCATAGGCATGTCTCTCACTCCATGATTGCTCGGATTACCACTGCAACATTACAGCTGGGAAATACAGTTAAACTAGCAGCTTCAGCATTAAGGCTTATCCCAGCTAAGTGACACAGCAGACGGAAAAATCCTACTCATATACATACAGAAAATTCTCTTTTTTTTCAACAACAACAACTTACATTTATATAGCGCTTTTCTCAAACTCAAAGCGCTTTACATAGTATAGGGGGAATCTCCTCAACCACCACCAGTGTGCAGCATCCACCTGGATGATGCAACGGCAGCCATAGTGCGCCAGAACGCACACCACACACCAGCTATTGGTGGAGAGAAGATGGTAGAGTGATGTAGCCAATTCAGGGATGGAGATTATTAGGAGGCCATGATAGATAGGGGCCAATGGGGGAATTTGGCTAGGATACCGGGGTTAAACCCCTACTCTTTACGAGAAAGTGCCCTAGGCGATTTTTAATGACCACAGAGAGTCAAGACCTCAGTTTAACGTCCCATCCGAAAGACGGTGCTTTTTTACAGTATAGTGTCCCCGTCACTATACTGGGGCATTAGGACCCACACAGACTATAGGGTGAGCACCCCCTGCTGGCCTCCCTAATACCTCTTCCAGCAGCAACCTTGGTTTTCCTCAGGAGGTCTCCCATCCAGGTAATGGCCAGGCTCAACCCTGCTTAGCTTTAGTGGGCAACCAGGCAATAGCCGCAGGGTGATAAGGCAGCCGAAGTTATTGAGTCATATCACCAGTCAATCAGTCCACAACATCAATTGAAAATGTTCCATTCTCAACTGCAAGTCAACAATATACTGTATCTTCAGAATCTAATGCTGTTAAAGGACTATTTTATCAACTCAGAGGACTTCTTGCAGTTTTTAGGTGACATCATTTCTGATAAATAATTTTCTGTCAAATCAAAATTGCAGTGGTTATGATTTTATTGATGCTGTCTGGAAATGTTCAGCCCAATCCTTGGCCTACTTCCTATGTGCAATGTTTACCTACTCCCTTGGGTTTAATAAGTAGAACAGGACTTGGTTTTACACATTTAAATGTTAGAAGTCTTGCTCCTAAAATGGATATGATTAAGATTTGGGCAAATACGACAAACGCTGACATAATGGTTTTATCCAAAACTTGGATTTTGAAATCGGTAACTGATTAATACATTTTTATTAATGGTTACAAAGTCTATAGAACTGATCGGGTTGGTAAAGGAAGTGGGGTTGCCATGTATGTCAAATCCAAGTTTATTAGCTCTGAAACAGTTTGAGGTCTTGGCCGTCAAAGTGGGTATATCAAAGGATTCTCATATCACTGTGGTTGGCTGTTATAGACCTCTGTCTGCCTCAAAGGATGCTCTTAAATCAATATCATATATTGTACATAAATTAAATTACTCTGATTTATCCTTATGGATGATTTCAATTGGGATTGGCTTTCAGGGACCTCAGATTGTTTTAAAGAACTGTGTGACTCCTTAAACCTTTTGCAACTTATTAATGCACCAACAAGGCCAAAGTACAAAATAAATCTACCTTGCTTGATTTAATAATAACAAATAGATCTTGTAAATACACTTCAATTTGTATATTTTACAATTACGTTAGTGATCATTGCTTGTGTTAGGAATTCAAACTTTCCCATGTTATATAACCCTGTTTCATTTTTAAAAGATATTTTAAAAGTTTTTAAGAACAAGCTTTTCTGCACAATTTGTGCTACATTGATCTTAGCAGCGTTAATCTGATTCCAGATGTTCAAATGGCATGGGAATATTTTCTTCAATCTTATTGTCTATCTCTAATAAACGTTCTTATTAAGTAGTTTAGAATTAGTGGTAGGGACAACCCCTGGTTCTCTGACACAGTTCATTTAAAAAATAAATCATGGGCCCAAGCTAGATTTACATACTCTTTTGCTGGTTGGACTACGTTTAGAACCCTAAGGAACACGTGTACCATAATGATCAGAAATTCCAAATAAGAGTTTTATCATAAGTCAGTTACAGAGAACCTAAATAACCCCTCAAAATTCTGGAAATGAATTAACCCTCTGGGGTCTGAGGGTGTTTTGGGCCCTGGAGAAGTTTTTACATGCCTTGACTTTTGTGCTTTTTTCAATAGCTTAAAAACATATTATTGGCTAATGTCTGATAACACTGTATTCAGCACAAACTGGACTACAATAATATGTGAGCAACATGTATGTACATGTTTGTATTTTTGAGAAAATAATGTTTATTTAAAAAAAAACATTTTTTTAAGTAATTGAAATAAGGCCATATAACACATACTAAACATTTGTCCACAAGACATTTGAGAACTGGATCTTGTAGCCTAGAGTTTTTGCTACAAAATTATGTGAAAACCATCATGATCACTCATTCATACAAAACAATATAGTAATTTAACTTTTGAAAGACACTTTTAGTGTTAGAAAGGTCATATGCAAGGAGGTGTGAATTATCACAAATATTCATGTGATTCACACCTGAGGAGACAAAGACCCCTCCCCTGGGCCTATCAATGAGGAATGTGACAGGAAGAGAATGAATGTGAGGAGACTTAATGATCAAAATCAAGTTTTAAGTTAAAACAAGTAATCTGACTATACATTTTCTTTCCATAAAGACTAAAAAATGTTAGACCTACACTACCGTTTGAAAGAAGTCTCTTCTGCTCACCAAGACTGCATTTATTTGATCCAAAATACAGTAAAAACAGTGATATTGTGAACTCTTTTTACAATTTTTAAAAGAACAGTTTTCTATTTGAATATATTGTAAAATGCAATTTTTGATCAAAGCTGAATTTTCAGCATCATTACTGCAGTCTTCAGTGTCACATGATCCTTCAGAAATTATTATAATATGCAGATTTTCTAATATGGGCATATTTACATCACATTTGACACCCGAACACAAATTTGCAAGCACAAGCTTTGTTGATGACAATGAGGCAGCATAAACACTAGTTAAAATATAATCTAAAAATTCATATTATTTTATACAATATTATATATCAGATTTATATCATACAGCATACAATTTAAATACCTGCTTTAGCCAAAACAACATTGAAATGTAACTAAAACCTGCCTATTAGGAGTCATATTTTAATACTCTGAATCCTGGCTGGCACGTCTGGAAATAGTCCCACTAGTAAAATATGTACATGTTTATATAAAATAGCATATCAACTAATGAAAACTAAATGACTTACTTGTCCGAAATTGTGTATCCTCGGCTGGATCAAGTCACTCTTCAAAATACAAATGTTCATCTGAGTGCCGCTCTTCTTCTGAGGAAAATATTAACTCTTCCTCACTATCCAGGAGCTTTCTCACTTGTGTATCATGCAATCTTTCAAGCACACAGAAAAGTGAATGAACTTGTTTTTAAGGCACAGTTGGGGGCGTTTACCATTTGCATTGATCGCATCAGCACATTACCGTATGAATACCGCCCTCTGCCCGTGGCTGTGATCACATTATGGATAATTAGCTGAGCCAGGAGAAATTGTACATTTCTTTGTTTCAAACAGATTACATTGCAGGATAATATTTGTTTGACATTTTAATTGTTTTATTTAAAAGTAGGCATTTTAAGATTTCTGTAGACATATGTTTCATGTTTGTGTGATAATGAACACAGAGACTGCTGAAAACTCACCCTTTTTATTTTCTTTATTTTACAGAAGCACAAGGTTTTGATGTTATTGTGAGCATACACAAATAAAAGTAGACCCTTTATAGTCTCTAATGATGTCTTACATTTATCTGTATGCCCCAAAATTACGGAGTATTTTAAGTTGTTTCCGCTGTAATGACAAAAAATCCAACAGGACGCGCCAGCGCGTTCGTCAACCCCAGAGGTTTAAAACTTTGTCAGGTATACATGTTGCTTCAAGCCTCCCTGAACGTGTTCTGGTTGGTTCAAATGAAATAAAGGACAAGGCTATGGTCAGTGAGTTTAACAAATTCTTCATCTGTGCTGGGTCTGTATTTGATAGCACAAATGCAAATACCTCAGTCCCTTGTTCTATCACCATGGAAATTGATGGAAATTGGGATTTGTTTGATTTTAAACTCTTTTCAATTGCTCAAGTTTGTAAAGTTTTTAAAGACATTGACCATAAAAAGTCTGCATGTCCAGACAATCGGGATCCTTATATTTTAAAGGTGGTGGCAGATATTATTGCTGAGCCCATTACTTATATTTTAATTTGAGTCTTTTGACAAATTTGATTCCTAAAATGTTGAAAGCTGCTTATGTTCGCCCCTTACTTAAAGGTGGAGACCCCTCAGAGTTGAACAACTACAGTCTAATTTCCAAACTTTCAGTCCTGGCTAAAATCTTTGAATCACAGGCAATACAGGCAGTGCAAGAACTTCAGACAGCATTTCAGTCATTATAAACTTCTCTTCTGAGTTTAAAATTGTCTTTGAATGCTCAGAAAACAAAGTTTATGGTCTTCTCAAAAGCTTATTTACAGCTGCTTAATGATTTCCATTGGTAAATCCATTGAAAGGGTGTTCTCATACATATATTTGGGTATATGGATTGAAGCTTTTATTTGGTGTATATATTGCTAATCTAGTTAGGAAGATCAAAGTAAAGATTGGCTTTTATTTTAGAAATAAATCTTGCTTTACTTTTAATGCCAAGAAAAAACTTGTGGAATATTGTGGTGATATATTGTATATACATGCAGCCTCCTCGATTTTACGGTGCCTTAATTCAGTGTACCATTGATCTTTAATGGGGTGTGCAGAAAAGCTATTATCTGTATTTGTATATGTATCTGTTCATATGAAAAAATTATCTGTCTCTGTATTCAGGTAGAACCGGGTGTGGGGGGGCTTAAACCAGAAGTACGTCAAAATAAATGAAATGCAAATTTTTCTCCCCAATTTGAAATGCCAGATTCGCTCTAAGGCCTCGTGGTGGCGTATTGACTCGCCTCAATCTGGGTGGTGGTGGACGAATCTCAGTTGCCTCCACGTCTGAGGCTGTCAATCTGTGCATCTTATTACGTGGCTTGTTGAGCGCATTACTGCGGAGACCTAGTGCTTGTGGAGGCTTCACGCAATTCTCTGCGGCATCCACGCACAACTCACCATGTGCCCCATGCGTGACTCTACCCTCCCTAGCAACCGGGCCAATTTGGTTGCTTAAGAGACCTGCTTGGACGTCCAATAAGTCAATAATCTTTACAATAGGAGACCATTATATAGTTAAATAATAATAATAATAATTGTACATTTATTTAGTGCTTTTCCACAGTTTTAAAGAAGAAGAAGAAAAAAAAGACGTAGTATTTCAGTTTACTCATTTTACATAAGGAGGAATATTCCTAATAGATGAACAGAATATTCTATTGGGCAGTTGAGACTTTATTTTTGGAATAAAGTCTTAACCAGATAACCTTAATCACTGATGTGAATATCAATGTTGTCAAATTTAAGAGATGGATAGACGAGCTCCGACGTGAAACCATCACTTCAGGTCAGGAATTTAACATTGCGTTCAGGTTTAGGCTATAAATAAATACATGGGAATCACGTGTAAATCGTGTGGTACATTAACAAACAATTCAAGGAGTGTAAAGTGTATATGATGTAGTATCTTAGTTAATGTTACACTTGACAAGCTCCAGATGCACACAATTTTTTGAGACTGCAAAAGGAGTCCATCCGATCTGAAATCACAACGTGCGCATTTCTATTCATAAGGCTTACAATTTAGAAATATTGGCTGCACAGATTCATAAATTTGTTTTAGTTTTGGATATGTTTATTTAAAATGTCGCTTTATTGGATACTAGTGCTTCTTGGATAGTGCTTCTTGGATAATCAGTCATACAAATATTTTTTATATTATTCAGATTAATCCATTATTCATTTTGAAGTCATTTTTCGTGCCTTTCCGAATAAGGTATTCAGCTTTGGGCACATCCCTAATCTCTATGTTTCATTACAAATGCAAATCCTCTTACTTACCATTGTATTATTTATGATTTAGTGGGTTGGACATCATTGACCACTCGCAGACAAGTGCATTGGCATATTTTATAAAGCTATAAGAGGTAAACTTCCAGCCTACCTCTGTACTCTTCTCTGTCTCAGCTTTGGTAGTTACCAGATGCACTCTTCCAAGTAGTTGCTTTTTAATGTACCACAGGTTGTGACAGATCTGGGGAAAACTGCAAATGAAACTTATTTATATCCACTGATGAATTGAAGGGCATCGTAAAGAGTATGGTGAAGGAGGCATGTGATTGTTTTTCGAGAGACCGCTGTGTTTAAATAGCTGTTCACGTTCATGTTTATATGTTACATTTTTATATGTTGTATGTATGGCTGCTACCTTGGCCAGGTCTCTCTTGTAAAATAGATTTTTGATCTCAATGGGACTTCCTGGTAAAATAAATTAAAAATAAATTTGAGTAATTAAAATACTCAAGGTGCCTAGCTAATACGGAGGTTTCAAGGCAGTTGTGAGTTATGAGGCAGTTGAGTTGACATGCATTGTGTCAGCGTTGTCAGTCAGCGTCAGAGAGCGGATTCTTTGAAAACATCGGCAGTGTCTCTAACTCTATGATTGCTCGGATTACCATGTAGGATATTTTGGTAGTATAAATGCACACGGTGTGGATTAAACTGCCAGCGTATCTCCAACATTAATATGAAATTCTATAATAGAATTAGCCACGTTCGACCACATTATAAGAAGGATAAATGACACATGATTAGAATTAGAAACAGATTAGAAACTTGAATAAAACATTCTCCACCATTAAATATGTAATACAACAGGCTCGTTTTATCCCCTCACAATTTATAAGTAAGGAATTAGCTTAATAAGGGAATTATGATTAATTCACTTATAGAAATAATTAAATTGTATGTCTGATCACTCAGCTATGCTGAGTTGATATGATGCATCTGTTAACTCTTTAGAGTAATTTTATTCTCATAGCATTGAAAATAATATCACAAATATGCTGAGATATTGTTTGAGTTTGGAGAGCAAATCTTTTAAATCAATTGACTGGATTATCAAAATATATCACAGTCAAATTGTCTTTGAATACAAACAAGACTATTTCTAATCTACAACATAATAGTAACTAACACACAGACAAACATGAAAAACAGGTTGGTAGGAGAGCTGTAATAGAAGGTGAATGGAAATGATCTCTACAGAGAATATTTTACTTTATGTCTATAGAGTTTATAGACAATGCCCTGAACCATCGATACTTCATTTATTATACCTCGATTTGCAATCAGACTACCCAACTTATTTAAATAAAACACCAGCAATTTCTAGCAAGGGACACTCGCGAATCCCCATCACATGTGTGAATCGTAGCACAGAGAAGAGAACTTTGCGTTCCGGGATTTCATAAACTCTACATTGAACAGAACTTGACCAGAGGGGTGACAAAGTGAAGAGCGGAAGAAGCAAGAATGCAGAGAAAGAGAACAAGCAGGGAGCAAGAAGAGAGTTCATCCAATGTGGGGAGGTTTAGTTGAGTTGAGTTTGGCCGTAGCCCAAAGGTGACTTGCGACAATAAGAAGTGTCTATTCAGATATCATGTGATCATCTCTCTGTCCCTCCTTCTGAAGGTGATTAATGCGTCTTTGTTCACGAGGTTTCTGTTTTTCACTCAATATTGGGCATACTTTTATCCTGACTTTGATATAATGAAATTGATGTAAGAGACATGACATCTGTTAACATCAAGATTCTCTACATAAACAATGTCTTTTTATGGTGTTATAGTTCATAATATACACTCACCTAAAGGATTATTAGGAACACCATACTAATACTGTGTTTGACCCCCTTTCGCCTTCAGAACTGCCTTAATTCTACGTGGCATTGATTCAACAAGGTGCTGAAAGCATTCTTTAGAAATGTTGGCCCATATTGATAGGATAGCATCTTGCAGTTGATGGAGATTTGTGGGATGCACATCCAGGGCACGAAGCTCCCGTTCCACCACATCCCAAAGATGCTCTATTGGGTTGAGATCTGGTGACTGTGGGGGCCATTTTAGTACAGTGAACTCATTGTCATGTTCAAGAAACCAATTTGAAATGATTCAAGCTTTGTGACATGGTGCATTATCCTGCTGGAAGTAGCCATCATAGGATGGGTACATGGTGGCCATAAAGGGATGGACATGGTCAGAAACAATGCTCAGGTAGGCCGTGGCATTTAAATGATGCCCAATTGGCACTAAGGGGCCTAAAGTGTAACAAGAAAACATCCCCCACACCATTACACCACCACCACCAGCCTGCACAGTGGTAACAAGGCATGATGGATCCATGTTCTCATTCTGTTTACGCCAAATTCTGACTCTACCATCTGAATGTCTCAACAGAAATCGAGACTCATCAGACCAGGCAACATTTTTCCAGTCTTCAACTGTACAATTTTGGTGAGCTCTTGCAAATTGTAGCCTCTTTTTCCTATTTGTAGTGGAGATGAGTGGTACCCGGTGGGGTCTTCTGCTGTTGTAGCCCATCCGCCTCAAGGTTGTGCATGTTGTGGCTTCACAAATGCTTTGCTGCCTACCTCGGTTGTAACGAGTGGTTATTTCAGGCAAAGTTGCTCTTCTATCAGCTTGAATCAGTCGGCCCATTCTCTTCTGACCTCTAGCATCAACAAGGCATTTTCGCCCACAGGACTGCCACATACTGGATGTTTTTCCCTTTTCACACCATTCTTTGTAAACCCTAGAAATGGTTGTGCGTGAAAATCCCAGTAACTGAGCAGATTGTGAAATACTCAGACCGGCCCGTCTGGCACCAACAACCATGCCACGCTCAAAATTGCTTAATTCACCTTTCTTTCCCATTCTGACATTCAGTTTGGAGTTCAGGAGATTGTCTTGACCAGGACCACACCCCTAAATGCATTGAAGCAACTGCCATGTGATTGGTTGATTAGATAATTGCATTAATGAGAAATTTAACAGGTGTTCCTAATAATCCTTTAGGTGAGTGTATGTAAATCCATTGTAAAAACTAGTGCCCGACCTATATTAGCCTTTCACCAATATATCGGTATAAGCATACATGTTTACCGATATGTGCAGATATGAAAACCTTTTTCAGAACATATAATGCAGAAAACAATGCTTTATAATTGTTGTCATTAGGTAGTTTGTCCAACAGAGCGCGCTCTGACTCCATTGTTTACAGAGCTGACTCTGAGCTGACGGTGGCTGTGCAGACAGGGTGGAGTTAAGCGGTGTGGTGTTGAGTGGTGTATTCACGGTAAGTTGCTAACTAGTTTGTGAAATACATACTGGAAATCATTTTCCCTTGTCAATATAACTAATATAACGTGAACCCTGTCCCTGACAACCATGTCACTCATGTCTGTTTTTTGTTAGTCAGCTATAGTTTGTCACAGCAGTAAGTAACGTAGCAGATTGAAACCTAAACATCAAAGCAACCTTTTGCAGCTCAGCAGACAAATGCGTGGTGGTGGATTGTGTCAGTTGGGTGTTGATTTCATCCTACGTTGTTACCTAGTTGGTGAGACACAATGCTGGTCCATCTTCTACTCTCCATGACAACGAGCTTAGAGCTAACTTGCTAACCATGTAGCTACTTTCAATGCTTGTCAGCTGAGTGGAAGCTAATGTCTAAACATGTATTCACCAAACTGTTTTGTTCAGGATTCAGTTTGGTACCCCCTTCAACCGAACAATTCCAGTCATCGCATTTATAAAATGTAATATTTAAATGTCTGGTTTTCCACCACAGAAAGATTCCCTTGAACATGTATAGCAGAATACGGTGTAATACCGCTGCCGCTGTATTTCTCTTGTCTTGGGAGGTGTAAATGCTTCTTGTATTACAGCCTGCCAATAATTGACTGGCAGTATTATAGTCAGCATTTGACTGATACTAAACATACAGTACTGATGTTTATTTAGCTATTTATTTTATTTGTATTTATTCTTTATGTTAATGGTCAGCATTTGACTGATACAAAACAGTACTGATGTTTATTTTGCCATTTATTTTATTTGAATTAATTTTTTATTTAATTGTCAGCAACTGACTGATACTAAACATACAGTACTGATGTTTTTAAGCTATTTATAGTACTTTTATTTATTCTTTATTTTATCAGTGTTCATTTCAAGAATTTGTTGACAGTGTATAATAATAATGTCAAATATTCTTGATAAAAATATTTGTTTAAGAAAGCAGCCTTCTGAATACCTTTGCATAGTCATCTGTGTGCAAAATTGGTGAACAATCCACATATAAAAGGTCTGTTTTCATTCCAGCTGAAAAATGAACTATATTGGCCACCATATCGACAATCTGTGAATTTTCGCCCTCTAAAAATCAGTATCATTATCGGTTTAAAAAATCCCATATCGGTCGGGCTCAAGTATAAATCCAAGAAAAATTCATTTTGTGCCTTTGGAGATGATAGAAAACACTAGTTTTGGTCCGGCTTAAGAGTTTTCAAAAGTTCAGATCCAGTGAGAATCTGTTCGATCTCTCTGTCTTGGATGAGTTTTAGCATGTGAGGGTTATACTGACCATCATCCCTGCCCTGTAGGGGTTAGGGTCTCCTTACTGAGATGGCCGTATCAGTCATGCGACGACCATTAACATGTGGTTTTTCTGGTTTGAAACATGGACGCGATTTCTCCACAGAGTAAATATGATGTATTTGACTAAACTTCAAGCCGATAAACACACTACAGCATCTCTGCTTGAGAGTCGTTACAGACACAGATAATCGCACATGCTCAATCTCTCTCTCTCTCTCTCTCCCTCTCTCTTTGTGCGCATGAGCTGAGTGAGTAGGCGGAGTGTTGAGTTTGGAGCATTTGGCTACTGTGCCAGGTATGAGTGGTCTAATCTTTTTATCAAAATCAAATCAAATCACTTTATTGTCACTAAACCATATACATTAGCACAACAGTGGGTTAATGTCTTGGGTGCAACATAGCAGTCATAACAGTGATGAGACATATACCAATTTGCAATAAACATCAGATTTACACAACACAATTTACATATCTAATATACACATAATTACACACAACACAATGTACAAATAATAATATAAAATTTACAGCATGCAATTCACACAATATAGAATACACAGAAAAAAATAAACAATATTATATATAAAATATACAGTAGGTTGTATTGTGCTGTATTGACATTCAGGCTGTCGGTCGATACTAAGTGCCAGTATGATTTTAAGAGCGAATATAATTTATGACAGCCCACTGTGAGATTAATAAAGTGCAGTGCTGATGTATACTGATCATGAGAGATCAAGAGTTCAAAAGTCTGATTGCTTGGGGGCAGAGGCTGTCATGGAGTCGGCTGGTGCGGGTCCTGATGCTGCGATACCGCCTGCCTGATGGTAGCAGTGAGAGCTGCATGGCTCAGAAGTAGCCAGAATGGTTGACACAGAAACATGAGAAATTCCAGATCAGGAGATTAGAAAGACCTGATAGAATGTACGTTCCTCTGATCACACCAGGATTTGTTGATCATAAAACATACAACACCATCTCTGCTTTTACCTGAGAGGTCTTTTGCTCTGTCCGCTCGTTGCACAGAGAACCCCATGGGTTTGATTTCTGAGTCTGGGATCGCAGCAGAAATCCAAGTTTCTGTATGGTAGATAATGCAGCAGTCCCTCGTCTCTCCTTGAAAATAGTTCCGTGCTCTCACCTCGCAGAGCTTGTTGTCTAGAGGCTGAACATTTGCCAGTAGAATGCTTGGTAGCTGGGGTCGATTTGCGCGATGTCTTAGTCTGACGAGAATGCCTGCTCTCCTTCCCATTTTCCGGCTACTTTTCCGCGGCCGGGCTGCTCAGACAAAGGGCTCTGTTGATGTGTTTGAAAGCAGCGGGTCAGCATTGAGGTATTTAAAGTCCGGTATTCTGTGTGCTATTGCAGAACCAATGTCCAAAAGTGTTTTTCTATCGTAGACAATAAGGCAGCCAACATCCAAGACAAAATTCATAAGAATTGTAGACAAAACAAACAAAAAACTGCAATATTGGGTCAAAGCTTGCAACACAGCAGCCATACTCTGCGCCATCTTGAACTCAAATGATATCTTAAATTCTGTGTGTTTAATCTTTGTGGGATGTAAGATTGGTTGTAGATATTGCTTGTCAAATTTGCTGGTAGAGTAAGAAGGTGTAGCTTGGACGTCAGCTCCTGGTGTGGTGCTCGGGGGATGGCTGCCTCAGTTAGGGGAAGTTTGGATTTTGTGACATGGTGTAATGCTGTGAAAATAGATTCTGCTGTTAGTATTGAAGAGTGTATTATAGCTGTTGGAGAAGTGGTTGGGCATGACAACATTTTGCCTGCATCTCATATGAATAATGCTATTGTTGTGTTTGCGAAGACAATTGAGTTAGCAAATCAGCTAGTTGAAGGGGGAGTGGTGATTGGTGGCATTTTTACCCAGGTGCTCCCTCTCCTTACTCCTTCAAAGAGAATACATTTATCTAATGTGTCACCATTTATTAAAAATTTAAGTCTTGACTGAAATGCTTTCTCAATATGGCAGATTGGTATCTCCCATAAAGAAAATTCCAATTAGAACTGCGTTTCCACTACTGAAACATGTTGTGTCTTTTAGACGGTATGTTTGCATGATTCTAAAGAATAACAATGAAGAATTGGACTTGTCTTTAAATTTCCGGCATGATGATGTAATTTGATGTGGAAAAGGCATCCACTCTTTCAGCTGGTTGATGTGTAGGACCCTAGGACGACTCCGACCCGGAGTGGAGATTGCATTTGTGGTAGGGCTGATCTTTCTAATTACCCCATAGGGTCCTTGCCATTTAGCCAGAAGCTTGCTCTCCTCTGTAGGCAGCATCACCAGTACCTTACACCGTGAGACTTGATCACTTGATCTTGATCCAAGATGGCGGCGCGGTAGCACGCAGTGGCCACTCCGGATCCAAAATGGTGCTATTTTTGTTAAAAAAGCCAGACTTTTGCGGAACACGGACATTGGAGCAACCGGTGTTCGTGTCTACCATTGCCAGACACTACTGAAATATAAGACTCATGCAAAAACCGGGCTGCATGATGACCTAGAGACTGCTGTGTCTTAGTTTTCACGGAGACGTGGCTCAGCAACAGAGTTCCGGATGCCGCCATTCAGCTAGACGGGCTTGCCTCAGCTCTCTGCGATAAGACTCGCGGTGGTGGCTTGTGTGTTTACATCAACACGGAATGGTGCAAGAACTCTATGCTAGTCTCTAGTTACTGTTCATCGCTGTTGGAGCTTGTGACTGTTAGATGCAGACCTTTTTATTTACCACGGGAATTCACCACTGTTTGCATAACCGGAGTTTACATTCCCCCCAGCGCTAACGCTAAGGAAGCGCTCTGTGAACTGTATGGGGCTATGAGTGAACTGCAGAACGCTCACCCCGACGGACTGTTTATTGTCGCCAGAGATTTCAACCATGCGAATCTCAAGACAGTGCTCCCTAAATTCCATCAGTATGTGGACTTTGCAACGAGAGGGGTGAACGGGCTTGATCTTGTTTTCACAAACATCCCAGGTGCATACCGGGCGGAGGCCCGCCCCCACCTCGGCTACTCAGACCACATCTCTGTTATGTTAATTCCAGCATACAGACCACTCATGCACATGTTCAGGGAGACTGCAACATATGTTGATTCTACCAACTTGGATGAATACACAGCATCAGTGACCAGCTACATCAGCAAGTGCATTGATGATGTCACTTTCTCCAAGACCATCACCACACGCTCCAACCAGAAGCCATGGATGACTGTGGAGGTGGGCACGCTGCTGAAGACACGAGACTCCGCCTTCAGAGCAGTCGATAAGGCAGCCCTAAGAAGAGGTAATCAGAGAGGCAAAGTGCGCACATGCCCAGAGAAGTCACAGTCACTGCCAGGACAGCGGTGACACGCGGCGCATGTGGCAGGGCATCCAGGCCATCACCAACATCAGTTGCATGTGACAAAGATGCCTCCCTTCCAGATGCGCTGAATGACTTCTACGCTCAGTTTGAAGTGCAGAACGACGTGGGGCGAGGAAGACCACCCCTCCTCCCAACGACCAGGTAAGACTCTGTCTTACCATGGCGGATGTGAGGAAAACTCTACGTAGAGTCAACCCAAGGAAGGCTGCTGGACCAGACAACATTCCTGGCAGAGTGCTCAGAGGATGTGCAGATCAGCTAACATATGTTCTTACTGACATCTTCAACATCTCTCTGAGCAATGACTCAATGACTACCGTCCCATCGCACTCACACCAATCATCATGAACTGCTTCGAGAGGCTCGTCATGAGGCACATTAAGACCCAGCTGCCCCCTCACTAGACCCACTGCAGTTTGCGTATCGTCCAAACCGTTCAACGGACGATGCCATCACCACAACCCTCCATCTGGCCCTCACCCACCTAGACAAAAAGGACTCATACATTCAAATGCTGTTCATAGATTTCAGCTCAGCAATCAACACAATAATTCCTCAGCACCTGATTGGAAAGCTTAACCTGCTGGGCCTGGACACCTCCCTCTGCAACTGGATCCTGGACTTCCTGACTGGGAGACCTCAGTCAGTCCGGATCGGGAACAGCATCTCCACCACCACCACACTGAGCACTGGGGCCCCCCCAGGGCTGTGTGCTCAGTCCACTGCTGTTTACTCTGCTGACTCACGACTGTACAGCAATGCACAGCTCAAACCACATCGTCAAGTTCGCAGATGACACGACCGTGGTGGGTCTCATCAGCAAGAACGACGAGTCAGCATACAGAGAGGAGGTGCAGCGGCTAACGGACTGGTGTAGAGCCAACAACCTGTCCCTGAATGTCGACAAAACAAAAGAGATGGTTGTTGACTTTAGGAGAGCACAAGGTGAACACTCTCTGCTGAATATCGATGGCTCATCTGTGGAGATCGTCAAGAGCACCAAATTCCTTGGTGTTCACCTGGCGGAGAACCTCACCTGGACCCTCAACACCAGCTCTATCACCAAGAAAGCCCAGCAGCGTCTCTACTTTCTTTGAAGGCTGAGGAAAGCACATCTCCCACCCCCCATCCTCACTACATTCAGTAGAGGGACTATTGAGAGCATCCTGAGCAGCTGCATCACTGCCTGGTTTGGGACTTGCACCGTTTCGGACCACAAAGCACTGCAGACGATAGTGAGGACAGCTGAGAAGATCATCGGGGTCTCTGTTCCCTCCATCAAAGACATTTACAAAAAACACTGTATCCACAAAGCAAACAGCATTGTGGACGACCCCAAACACCCCTCACACAAACTCTTTACCCTCCTGCCGTCTGGCAAGAGGTACCGAAGCATTCAAGACCTCACGGCCAGACTGTGTAACAGCTTCTTCCCCCAAGCCATCAGACTCCTCAATACTCAGAGACTGGTTTGACACACACACACGTGTCCTGAGTTGCACTTTAATTACTGTCACTTTATAACTACCTCAATAACTGCTATGTGCATAGAACACTATCTCATAGTATGTTATGTTTACGGTTTTAGAAACAGTCATCTTTTTGCACTACTGTGTACTGGTCGGCGCTGCACTGTCTCTCACTGTGCCTATTGTCCTGTTCATTGTCAGAAATGTATTTTACTGTCCCGTACTTTTTGCACATGTTTGCACGTGCACTTTATATAGGTATATAGGTGTATATATAGTATTTTATATAGGTATTTTATTTAGTTGTGTAGTCTCATGTGGTCCTGTGTTTGTCCTAAGTTGTTTTTATGTAGCACCATGGTCCTGGAGGAACATTGTCTCGTTTTGCTGTGTACTGTACTAACTGTATATGGTTGAAACGACAATACAAACCACTTGACTTGACCTTCTGGCCAGGCTCAAAACTCCTTTCTCTCGCCAACCGGTCATACCAAGCCTTCTGCTTGAGCTGGGCAGCTGCCATGTGCTCCTGTGCAAGTGCAGTCATTTTCTCCAGTTTCTCTCTCATCTGGAGAACATAAGAAACAACATTCAAAGGTTCTTTCCCACTTGGGGGTCCCTCCCACATTTCTTTCAGGAGGGTACCGCGTTTGCTTTAACGGACTTTAGGGGAAACACTTCTGGGTACTTTGTAGCATAATCCGTAACAACAAGCATAAATTGGTTTCCTGACATACTTTGCTCCACTGGGCCAACAACGTGCATACTAAGACGTTCAAACAGTGTAGTGATCACTGGTAGAAGCTGAAGGGGAGCACTGGTTTAACATTTTGTTGATGTTTGCTGACACTGAGGGCAACTCAGAATTGGGCTACATCCTTACGTAAACCAGGCCAATGAAAATAGCGGTGTATACAAGCTGATGTTTTATGTTTCCCTAGGTGGCCAGCCCAGGGAATGGAGTGACCTAAAGCTAGCACTGACTCTCTGGCTACTTTAGGAACCATCAGCTGTTTTCTTGACCTGTGTTGATAGTAATGGAGACTGTTCTGTAAGGTAAAGCCTTCAAACCCATGCTCCAAATCAACTCTCACTTCATTTGCAAATGCTCTTTGTATGTAGTCAGCGAAACTAGCATCTTCTTGCTGCAGTTGCATCATGTTCACAGATAATTGGAAACCCACTGGCAGCTCAGGAGTTGACATCACAGGGGATTTTATCACTGCATGATGGAACTTTTCCTGCCGTCTCTGCCTACGAGACTTATGAAACTTTCCTGGCTCTGTCTCAACCTCAGCCTCATAAAAAGGCAGGGAATGCAGAGTGCAATCTGTCTCACCTGGCTGCTGTGTTGATGCCCGTGCCTGAGCCTGGGTCAGGGCCATATTGCAGGTCGAACGCTGCTGTATCAGATCAAGAAGCACTGGCAAATCATGGCCTAACACCGCTGTAAAAGGCAGATTATCAGTGACAACAACATTTAACAGGTAAGTCTGTCCTTGCACTTTAACATACACATCAGCAGTTGGATAACGTTTTTCATCCCCATGGACACAACAAATAGGGACCGTCTCAGTGGTACAGACAGCCTGAGGGGGAACATGACGTCTGTGTACTAGTGTTTGATTACTTGCCTGAACATCCAATTGAAGAAGACCGAACTGGCGTTGAAGTGTCTTGAACCTCTTCTCTTGCCTGGTTTCCTCCTGATCCCATCAAGCCTCACGGGCTTGCTGCTGCCCCATGTGAGTCTAAAAGATGTTTACCAGGTCAGTGATGGTTGATTCTTCCATGCCAGTGCCTCCACCTTCATTTGCCTCATTGTCTGCTCGGTCTTCAGTTTCTGGTTGTGGCCCTCGTTCACCTCCAGTTCTATTCCCTCCTCTTCCTCGTGGCATTCTAACAAAGAAGGGGAGGTGTAGAGAAGAAAAAAAACAAAAAACAAAACCTCTTGTGTCCTCTACTGAATGATCCCACTGCTACCACCAATTGTCAGGGACCAAGCAGTAAAGGCAAGGACACACGGGTGTTGTAAAGAATGTTTAGGCTTTATTTAGCCAACTATGTATATTAAAGTTCAAACAAAAGTACTTAAAGTAGGTCTTTTGACAAAACTGAGGTCAACATAACAAGACTACAATATACGTCTTAACATAACAAACCTGACCTCCCGAATGACACAAAAGGAGGGGTATATACACAAAGGCTAGCCTACACCAAAAACAAAGGGGAGATAACTTAACTTACTACAATTACCAAGACAGGTATAACTCAATAAACAATTCTGATCAAATTTTACTTTAGATGCTGGTGGTTGATAGGGCCGTCACACTGGGGTACTGTTTTCAGACACCTCTGACATTAGAAGAAGATCAGTTTTTATGAGGAGCTGTATAAAAGTGAGCTTGTGCATGAACAAATTACTGACAAGGAGATTCTCAGTAATTTGCCTCAAGTATCTAAGGAAGCAAACTCTGAGCTTAGTAGAGCTTTAACTTTGGAAGAGTTGGAGAGAGCCCTCAAAAGTATGGAGCATGTCAAGGTACATGGCATTAATGATCTATCGACTGACTTTTATAAGTCTTTTTGGCTGATCTATTGACTGTTCTCAATGATGGCCTAGCTAATGGAAGGCTTCTGCTGAGTTGCCGTAGGGAGGTCTTCACTCTGTTGCCAAAATAGTTGACCTAAATTACATAAATAATTGGAGACTAGTGAGTTTGTTATACAATGAGTATAAGCTGCTTTCAAAGTCTCTTGCAAATAGACTGGGAGCATGATTATTTTTGGAATGTTTAGCAGTGTTTGGTTTTAGCACTGGTTTTATTTCTAAAATAAAGGCTTTGTATTGTGGCATTGAAAGTATACTGAAAGATAATTTTGACTTATGCTGTCCTTTTAGAGCTTGTAGGTGTGTTAGATAGGGTAGTGCACTCATTGGTATGTTGAATACTTTGGCAATAGAGCCTCTTTTAAACAAGCTTAAAACCGAATTGCACGGATTGAGTAGTCCTGGCTGTACAAACGTGTTTAAATTATTTGCATATGCTGACGATGTTGTTGCTTTTAGTGGTTAATTTCCTTTGCAAGAGTAAACTGGTCTAAAAGTGAAGCCATACTGGTTGGAAGTTGCTCAAATGGAGAACTTGGTCTCCCAGATGGTTTAACTTGGACCAGGGATGGTTTTAAATACCTTGGTGTGTTTCTAGGAGATGGAGGGATTTTACAGGAAAACATTTAGGGAGTTCTTAATAAGGTAAAGGGTCACCTTGAAAGATGGACATTTTTGCTCCCAAAATTGTCATAAAGGGTTGTGTACTGATTATTAATAATCTAGTTGCATCTGCACTAAAAACCACTTGACTTGACTTGACTTGACAGTAGCAACACAGCTTTCTAGGTTTTAAGAGTTTATATCTTCCTTTCACCATTTACCCTCTCTACTTTTGCCCCCATCTTTCATCTCCCTTGCATACATTAAGCACTCTTGTCATGGTACTGACCAGTGTGCGGTTGCCGTAGGGACAGACTACTGTCTCTCAGACTCTATAGCAGGTGATCAGTGAGTGACAGGAGCCCCCCAGGACGGGACCCCCCCATCCCTCACTTTGGGACAAAATGATAGGGATGAAGAAAATTGATAAACAACAGATGTTTCGACAAGGGAGAGGGTTAGAGGGAGAGAAGGATTTTGGAGAGAAAGGAAAGAAAGGGAGTTAGAGCGTGAAGGGATACACAGGAATAGAGGAAGAGACTGAAGAGGTTTAAAATAATTAAAGAGGGTGGAATACTCCAGAGAGAGTGAATAGGTGTTCCAGCTGCTTAAGGCAAAGTGCTGCCACATCATCACAAAACTTCACAAATGTGTAAATCAGTTGAACACTCATGGACAGATTGAGGCCGTTTATGGCCTCATAATGGAATAAAGCAAACCTAAAGAGAAAGTTAAAGGAGGACTCTTTTTACATAAATATCCCCAGAGGAAAGGTCAAATTACATTAGGCACTTTCCTATGAATAGGGTACTGCAAATTGGTGTCCCATTATTTCTTTAAAACATTAAAGGCTCTCTAAACTATTTTCAGACCTAAAATTAGCATAGAAGTAAAAATCTATAAATTGCTGATTGTGGTGCGACACCTCAGGTAGCCTTTTCCTTCTTGTACCCAACAATAAAATCATAGCTAACCTGTTAACCAGAACCCCCTTTTGAACTAAACTTACAAGAAAAATTACATATACAAACTGGTTGCATTTCATGAAGCTATTTTGAGAGAAGACACTTGAGAGTTGGATGTCCAAAAGTCAGAATTACAAAAAATTTTAACAAACATGGCTTTGAACTTGGCTTATCCATGCAGATTTCTGTGCCAGAATTTCTAGTTTTACCAATGTTTGCAGTTTTCATCTCTCCATTTTGCATATACTAATTCTCATCTCTGACCATTCCCACTTGTGTAAAATAACACTTCTCTCATGCTGTTAAATAATGCCACAATTGTAGTGGCACAATTGCCAGTTAGTAGCTTTATCTTAGTACTTAACTTGTGTCTTTAACTCACTGCTTAAATATCAAGAACAGTTTTTACACTTTCTTTTTGCTTGAGAAGAATGATTCTGCCAAGAACATACAGAAAATGTACAGTAAATGCACAGCCTACAGTTAGTGTTGTATGTTATATGTGTGCGTATGAACATATGACCAATTTATGGAGTTATCAGATGAACAGTAGAACATATTCTAGCACTTTGCCAAGACTCTAGAGACTTGATTTGACTTAGAAGTGCGAATGTGTTTGTGTGCCTGTGTGTGTGTTTGTGTTTGTGTTTTGTAAAGTAAGACATGCCTGAAGACACATATACATAATTCATTCATATTTAGAGCTGTGGGGCTTTATTAACAAGGGTGGTGGGATTTCGCTACTAGATATTTTTTTCTTGCTGTTTGTCTCTTGCTCTTAGAAAGCTTTGAGAATGTGTGTATGAATAGTTTGGGGTGTTGTTGGGGGGAGGGGGATGGGGGGTATATCAGGATGTCTCAAAAAATGACATAAAGTTGACCTCTTTGCTTTGCCTGTAAGCCACAGAGATTCACACAGCTTTATGGTTTGTGAATGCGCATGCCATTTGGGCTTTAGTGTTGTCGTTTGGGCTTTAGTGACCATGTAGTGATTGTGTAAAAGGTTTAGTTCACCCAAAAATAAGATTCTGTTGTCAATTACTCACTGTCGTGCTGTTGCAAATCTGTGTGGCTTGCTTTCTTTTGTGTAGCACCAGTGAGACTGAGGGACTGAAGCTGTCAATCAGTAACATTCTGTCTAACATAGTTTGTTTTCCAATTAAGAAAGTCATACAGGCTTGGAACACACTGAGGGTGAGTAAATATTGACAGACTTATTTAGTTATTTATTAAAATTTTTCACATTATTAATGTCCTGACCATACATTGGTGAATACAATTAACAATGTCTTTCCATAAGCACAAAATCTGTACAATATTCCAAACTTTTGTGTGTATGCAGTATAATATATATATATATATATATATATATATATATATATATATATATATATATATATATACATATAAATACTGATCAGCCACAACATTAAAACTATCTGCCTAGTAGGTCCCCCTCATGCCACCAAAACAGCGCTAACCCGCATCTCAGAATAATATTCTGAGATGCTATTCTTCTCAGCATCTGGAACCTTCAAAATTCAAATTGTTTTCACTTTAAAGCTACACTATGTAACTTTTTTTGGGTTAAAAAAATAACAAAATGTTAATGAGAGATTTAACAAAAATTCATCTTCCAAACCATACTTTTACCCAAATACACAACCTATAATAATGATTTATATTTTAGAGCTGTCAGGATGGATTTCACAGGAATTTGCATATATACGTCATTCGCCCATGCGCGTTGACTTTATATCCATACTGTAGCGCGTGTGTGTAAGTAGCTGAAGCTGAAAGTTTGTTGTCACAACTACGAATGAGAAAAATTTACCATGGATCATTCAAAATGGCAAAAGTCTGGGAATCACCGGTTGTAAAAACAAAGAAACCCCGAACAGAGCACAGTCTACAAGCACAAAGGGAAAGCGACATATTCCGTAATAAAACCCAAATCAACATCGGCTTGGCTTTTCATGTGGCGACAACTCCGAGACCTGAAAGGATGTAAAAGCGACCCAGAGATTACTTTTTTCTTACTCAACAGGTAATATATTTTATTGCTATGGTTTACGTATAGTTGTGTAATCACACACACACACACACACACACACACACACACACACACACACACACACACACACACACATCTAGTGAAATACAATAATTATACTGTACTCGGTGCAGAACATTTCACTTGCTACAACAGGTGAGTATTTTTCTTTATAATGGCAATCATTTATATAAATAAATCCTTTAGTCCTAGGCTTACCAATGACTTGTGAGTCTTGAAATTATGTTGACTACTGGTTGGTAATAATGACAATCTATAAATTAGTTATTATTGTGGTCTATTTGGCCAGTATATCCTGCAGTTTTTACAACATATGACCTTATCAGACTAGCAATTATTGCGTCTAATGTTAACAAACGTTAACCAACTTTGGTAACATCAATGTTTCAAATAAGTCAAAACAATAGCATAAGATATGGCACTTATCTGCTCAGATGACATGTTTTCGGATATCTGTCTTTTCCTTTCTTTCGTTATTTATTTGTCCATTCGCTCCAATAAAATGTCCTGTATCCAGTGTACAATGGTGCCTCGAACCACATTCATCTGCGCAGAGTAGCAGAGCTGAAGCACCACTTAAGTCATTACCAAAACAACGTTCTTCCACAAGACATATGCAGTTTTATTTTTTAACCACTAGAGAGCCAAAAGTTACATAGTGTAGCTTTAAGGTGCTGTTTGGAATCAAACTTAATTAACACCAACAATGTTAGGCATACCTCGTCTTGTTTCACCGTTGCCCCTTTGTTTACCATTTTTGTCACTTTTGTATTCCGTAGTTTTCACTTTTGTCCCTTTTGTAGCTCCACAGTCTCCCTGTTAGCGTTCATGTTCTCATTCATTGTTTTCACCTGCCCTCGTTAATTTGCCATTGGTTTCTGTTTATCCCCTTGTTATCCTGTTTGAGTTCTGTTTGTTCATTGGCCCCTTTGTCCTATGTCCATGTATTTAAACCCTGTCTGTTTGTTCAGTCGCTGTCTATCGTTGAATGTTGTTAGCCTGGTATGTGTTCCCTGCCCGTTTTCTCAGTCTTGTGTTTATTTCCCCATTGAGGGTTTTTCTTTGTGTTTAGTCATTTATCTGTTCCAATAAAGTAAGCTTGCATTTAGACCCGCTCTCCTCGTCTGCCTTCGCTGCCTCCGTTTGTAACAGAACGATAGACCACCAAATATGGATCTAGCAGCTTACTTTATGGAACTGACCCAGGTGGATTTGACCATCCACGAATACTCCCACTTCTTTTCCACTGTTGCCATCCACCTCGGCTTCGACGACACATCCCTGAAGACCATCTACCGGCTCGGGCTACCAACACACCGGCAGAGGGAATTGCCGGACTCCGGAGACCTCACGTGGAGGGAATATGTGAGTCTAACCTTGAAAGAACTCGCTGCCGGGGAACCACCTCTCTCGATCCCGGTTTCCGCCTCTGGGCTTTCCGTGCCTACCACGGCCAACGAGCCAGCGTTGCCAGCTTCGCCCGCCCAGAGGAGGAGGAGAAGAAGAAAGGCTCCTGCTCCCCAGTCTCCGCCTGCCACAGTCAGTGAGCCAGCGCCTACGCCTGCCCCGGTCTGCGAGCCAGAACCCATGCATGTCACGGTGAGCGAGCCAGAGCCCACGCATGTCACGGTGAGCGAGCCAGAGCCCACGCATGTCACGGTGAGCGAGCCAGAGCCCACGCATGTCACGGTGAGTGAGCCAGAGCCCACGCATGTCACTGTGAACGAGCCTGAGTCCTCGTCAGTCACGGTGAGCGAGCCTGAGCCCTTGACCGTCCCCGAGCCAGCGCCTGTAGCCTCCGATGTCAGCGAGCCAGTGCCTGTGGCCTCCGATGTCAGCGAGCCAGCGCCTGTGGCCTCCGATGACAGCGAGCCAGCGTCTGTGGCCCCCGATGTCAGCGAGCCAGCGCCTGTAGCCCCCGATGTCAGGGAGCCAGAGCCTGTAGCCTCCGATGTCAGCGGGCCAGTGCCTGTAGCCCCCGATGTCAGCGAGCCAGCGCCTGTAGCCTCCGATGTCAGTGAGCCAGCGCCTGTAGCCTCTGATGTCAGTGAGCCAGTGCCTGTAGCCTCGACCGTCCCTGAGCACCGCCTGTGGTCTTGTCCGTCCCAGTGCCAGTAGCCATGACCGTCCAAGAGCCAGCGCCAGTAGCCATGACCGTCCAAGAGCCAGCACCTCCAAAGCTTTCCAGAGCTCTGCCTTCCGAGCTTCCTGAGCTTTCCAGAGGTCCGCCCTTCGAGCTTTCCAGAGCTCCGCCTTCCGAGCTTTCCAGAGCTCCGCCTCCCGAGCTTTCCAGATCTCTGCCTTCCGAGCTTTCCAGAGCTCTGCCTTCCGAGCTTCCCGAGCTTTCCAGAGCGCCGCCCTTCGAGCTTCCCAGAGCTCCGCCTTCCGAGCTTCCTGAGCTTTCCAGAGCTCTGCCTTCCGAGCTTCCCAGAGCTCCGCCCTCCGAGCTTCCCAGAGCTCCACCCCTCAAGCCTCCCGAGCCTTCCACGGCTCCACCGCCCGAGCCTCCTACGGCTCTGCTCCCAGAGACTCCTGAGCTTTCTAGGGCTCCACTTCTCGAGCCTCCTACGGCTCCGCCTCTCGAGCCTCCTACGGCTCCGCCTCCCGAGCCTCCTACGGCTCTGTTCCCAGAGACTCCAGAGCTTTCTAGGGCTCCACCTCTCGAGCATCCTACGGCTCCGCCTCCCGAGCCTCCTTCGGCCCCGCCTCCCGAGCCTCCTATGACTCTGCTCCCAGAGCCTCCCGAGCCTCCTTAGGCCCCGCCTCCTGAGCCTCCTTCGGCCCCGCCTCCTGAGCCTCCTTCGGCCCCGCCTCCCGAGCCTCCTATGGCTCTGCTCCCAGAGCCTCCCGAGCCTCCGACGGCTCCACCTCCCGAGCCCTCTAGGGCTCCGCTCCTCAAGTCTCTCGAGCCTCCCAGGGCTCCGCCCCTCAAGTCTCTCGAGCCTTCCTGGGCTCCACTTCCCGAGCCTCCTACGGCTCCGCCTCCAGAGGCCCCGAGCCTCCCTCGGCTCCGCCTCAAGAGCCTTCCAGGCCTCCGCCTCTAGAGCCTCCTATGGCGCCACCTCCATCGGCTCCACCGCCAGAGCCTTCCAGGTCTCCACCTCTAGAGCCTCCTACGGTGCTACCTCCCTCGGCTCCGCCTCCTGAACCTGCCCCTGTCCGGTGGCCTCCTCCCAGTGCCCCTGACCCTGTCCTGTGGCCTCCTCCTAGGCCTCCTGACCCGGTCCCTGTCCTGTGGCCTCCTCCCAGGCCTCCTGACCCTGTTCCAGTCCTATGGCCTCCTGACCCGGTCCCTGTCCTGTGGCCTCCTTCCAGGCCCCCTGACCCTGTTCCCGTCCTGTGGCCTCCTCCCAGGCCTCCTGACCCGGTCCCTGTCCTGTGGCCTCCTCCCAGGCCTCCTGACCCAGTCCCTATCCTGTGGCCTCCTCCCAGGCCTCCTGACCCTATTCCTGTCCTGTGGCCTCCTCCCAGGCCCCCTGACCCTGTTCCCGTCCTGTGGCCTCCTCCCAGGCCTCGTGACCCGGTCCCTGTCCTGTGGCCTCCTCCCAGGCCTCCTGACCCAGTCCCTGTCCTGTGGCCTCCTCCCAGGCCTCCTGACCCTATTTCCGTCCTGTGGCCTCCTCCCAGGCCCCCTGACCCTGTTCCCGTCCTGTGGCCTCCTCCCAGGCCTCCTGACCCGGTCCCTGTCCTGTGGCCTCCTGACCCTGTTCCAGTCCTGTGGCCTCCTTCCAGGCCTCCTGACCCGGTCCCTGTCCTGTGGCCTCCTCCAAGGCCTCCTGAACCGGTCCCTGCCCTGTGGCCAGCTCCCAGGCCTCCTGAACCTGTCCCTGCCCTGTGGCCAGCTCCCAGGCCTCCTGAACCTACCCTTGCCCTGTGGCCAGCTCCCAGACCACCTGAACCTGTCCTTGCCCTTTGTGCCCCCCAGGACTTCCTGCCTGCCCTGTGTGCCCCCCTGGACTCCCTGCCTGCCCTCTGTGCCCCCCTGGACTCCCTGCCTGCCCTCTGTGCCCCCTTGGACTTCCTGCCTGCCCTTTGTGCCCCCCTGGACTTCCTGCCGGACCTTTGTGCCCCCTTGGACCTCCTGCCTGCCCTCTGTGCCCCCCTGGACTTCCTGCCTGCCCATTGTGCCCCCCTGGACTTCCTGCCTGCCCTTTGTGCCCCCCTGAACTTCTTGCCTGCCCTCTGTGCCCCCTTGGACTTCCTGCCTGCTCTCGTGCCCCCCCTGGTCTGCCCGTCTGCTCCTGGTGTTTTTTTTATTTGTTTCTTTTTTTTGGATCGTCTGGAATCCAATCCTTGAGGGGGGGCTCTGTTAGGCATACCTCGTCTTGTTTCACCGTTGCCCCTTTGTTTACCATTTTTGTCACTTTCGTATTCCATAGTTTTCACTTTTGTCCCTTTTGTAGCTCCACAGTCTCCCTGTTAGCGTTCGTGTTCTCATTCATTGTTTTCACCTGCCCTCGTTAATTTGCCATTGGTTTCTGTTTATCCCCTTGTTATCCTGTTTGAGTTATGTTTGTTCATTGGCCCCTTTGTCCTATGTCCATGTATTTAAACCCTGTCTGTTTGTTCAGTCGCTGTCTATCGTTGAATGTTGTTAGCCTGGTATGTGTTCCGTTTTCTCAGTCTTGTGTTTATTTCCCCATTGAGGGTTTTTCTTTGTGTTTAGTCATTTATCTGTTCCAATAAAGTAAGCTTGCATTTAGACCCTCTCTCCTCGTCTGCCTTCGCTGCCTCCATTCGTAACAAACAAAGTGAAATTAACACCTTATTCCTAGAAGACTAGTCATAACGTTCTGACTGTACCAATGAGTAGACCACTTTACTGAGTTGGTACTATGCAAGTGAAAATGCTTCCTTCCCCATAACAGATATTGTTTTCTTCTAATAAGGCTTTTTAGGTCTAGATTTAAAGGGTTAGTTCACCCCAAAAAATAATGCCGTCTCAATCACTTATGACTTAATTTTTTTCTTCAAAATAAAAAAGATATTTTGAAGGATGTATGATGTTTTTGTCAAAATAGTGTAAGTCAATAGGGTCCAAAATTTTCAATCTCCAACAAAGACAGAATAAAAGTAATAATTACAACTCCAGTGATTTAATATTCTGAAATGATGCAAGCACTTCACTTTAAATCTTGACAAATGGTCTATTAGAACAGATGATGTGATGCTGCATGTACAGTTGTTGCCACGTATTTTATCCTGGTATCATTATACATAACTAAGACATTGTGTTTATCATTAACATTTATTCCTGTTTCACAACACGCAAAAGTTGTGTATATTTTTTCGGCACCTATAAAATTGCTGTGCTGTGATTTTGGCTATATTTTCATGTAAAATAAAAAAGGAGGAACAAACCATACAGATTATTGATTGATCCTTGGCAACTCTGTTTGCACATGTGCAGCACAATCAGGTCTGTGTCAGCTGCCGTGTGGTGAACTGAATGTGCTGCTCCTCTGTTTGCCACTCACTGAACAGAGTAGACAAAGAGAGAGGTATGATTGCGGCGGGAAAGCAAGACCTAACGCTTGCACGGCAGTACTGGCGTGAGGTCTAGTAAAAAAGTCACTAAGGGGGATAAAGTCGCTAAGTTGGCAACACTGGCGCAAGCTGTGTTTACTGCCCCCTGGAGAAAACAGGTGGTACTACAAGCTTGAATGAATTGCTTGATCCGGGGATATGATTAATTGCATTAATGTTTTGTGTTAACATTAAAACATCCGGAAAACCGAATGTCTACTATCCACGTACGTCCCTAGTTTGTAATAATTCTCAATGGCTTACCCCCGACAACCATTTCATAATTTTTGGCAGTTATTAAAATAAATCACTTTATTTTCTGCATAGATCAGAAAATACACAGCTCTGTTATGCAAAAAACTAAAAATGCTGTCAGTCTTAAACATTACACAAGCCTTCTGTTGTAGTTATGCTGCTGCTACACTTAAGGCCGAAACATACTTCATGCAAGTACACAAACACAGACATGAGCATTTGGCCGCTCTCTCCTCAAATACTCCCGCCGCCCCTTACTGGAACGCGAGACCGGTGTGTCACACAGTTAGAGCTCATTCACTACTTATCTTCCTAGCCTCGCTCTGCCCAGATATATAAATCTGGGGAACATAGGACCCTGAGAACATAAAACCCTGTGGACATAAGAATGAGTCGAGAGTTGAGGAGTGGGGAAGAGACATGGAGAAAAAATACGTTCATTTGAATGGACTGGGGACGAAAAGTAAAATTTTTGCCGGAGTCTGCCATGACGGTTGTTAATTGAAAGAAGAAAATCCGCTCCAGTACCCCTTACGGAAATGCTGAGAATGCAGCACGTAGTTCACAGCACAACGACGCACGAAATCGAGCTTGCATAGCAAGGTACATCTGCGTTCACATGTTTGGGCCTTTACATGCTGCTTGCACATGCCGTGTTAAATAGGATACACACTGTATCCAATTCTTTTCAGTTTATTTTTCAGTCACATTTCTCTATTTCTGTCATATTTCCACCAATAGCTTATTCTTACTGCTTTTGTATAATATGTCATACTAGAAGCTAACATAGCTTAACAATCCACTTTTCACACCCTTTCTCCCACCAGTGGGTTTAAAAATTATTCCAGTATATTTTAGGAGGAAGAGCTGAGCACAGAACTTTGGTATGAAATACATTGTGGTGTTTTGTGCATGTATACATCTGTGAGAGAGAGGAAGAACTTTACGTGTTAAGTTTAAAGTGTTATTAGTTTAGCACTAAAGCATTGGTGTCCTTTGTCCAATTAGAGAACTCTATCGCCTCTTGGCGGCTCTGTTGACAAATGTGAATCTGTGACATATAAAGACAAGTGACATGAGAAGAAGAGTGAGAATTAGCCATGGAATTGTACATTACAGAGGAGAGGACAAAAGGGAAGGTGATCCATTTTCCTGAATGACGGTTTTGTGCTGCAGGTTGTTGGCTTACAAGTAGCTTCCCTGATGGGATAAAAATGATACATAGTTTTTGGTAGTGGCTTTGATTTTTCTTTTTCAGTTTTTAGTTCAGTCTGTCTCATTTTTTTGCCCCCTATGGAAGCATGGAGGGCTGATTGAAAAATAATGAATAAATAAATTATCAGTCTATTAATCTGAAAATAAAAATTTGGATAAATAAACCAATTTTTAAATGGGAAAATAATTAACCACATTTAAATTTTCATTTAATTGATGTTTAAAAATTTGGATAAATAAACCAATTTATAAATGGAAAAATAATTTAATTGATGTTTAAAAATGTAGTTATGTTTAACAATAAAAATGTGCATTAATAAATATGGTATTTAATTCACGTTTAAAATGCAATTAAATGTAAATGGAAAATAGTACATTAAATGCACCTTTTTGAAATATGTTTAGAAAAAGCATTTGGCAATTGCTTTTCATAATTCATTTGCCAGTTGCTTTTCTTTATCCATTTGCCAATGGCTTTTTTTTTTCCATTTTACTTTAGATTTACATTCGAGTTTAGAAATACCATTGGACAGTTGACTCGTGGGAGCAACCAATTAACTTTTGACTGTTTAAGACACATCCCCTCTCCCATGTGCCACTCAAAGAAGATGTAACATCAGTACAAAAACATTGTTTTTGAATCAGAAATATCATCGTCTTCCACAAGAACAACAGCCTTAAAAATGTCTTTAAATCTTACAAAAGTCTAAACAAGAGGAAAAGGGAGAGGGAATATCACTAAGGTTCTTGTGTTACAGCTTGAGAATATCCTACTAATAGTTAATTCTTTCTATTTCCCACTCATTATCCATTTTAGTCTTAGGTACATTCCTTTTTTATGTTATATTTTGTGCTACAGACATGAATGATACTAGTGGTCGACCAATATATTGCAGAGGCCGATAAATCATCCGATGCAAATCATTTTAAATGTCAGAATATCGATTAATACATTTTCCTGTTTGGCCGATTGGCCTGTTTGACTTATTTCTAATATATTAACAATTTCTTCATGCAGAAATAAATTACTCACTAAACATACAAATCACAGTGAAGATGAAAACAAAAAACAACATATTAAGTATAAAATGAGCTCTGAATAATCACAAAAAGACAAATAAATAAAATGTACAACAAATAAAATAACATCAGTGTATCTAAAATCAGTAAGAAATAAGCAGTACACACTAATCAGCATAATTTATTCATAACGCAAAGAATTAATGGAAACTGGAGCACGGCTTCATATAACAGTATTATTAGAGACAAATTGCATGCACACCTTGCTGAATAGTGTGTGCACCCGACAGAAACACAGAAAGTAAGATATGAAAAATATTACTTTGTGGCTATTTGAGTCTTTAAGGCTAATTTTGGCAGAAACGGTGCTTGTCAAATCATTAGGGCTTTTCATGTTTTCTCAAGAATAACCTGCTGGGGAAGGAATTAAAACTCTTCTGACATAAAGGTGCAAAAAACTCACATAAAGTGAAAATATTAATCTGGAAAATAACCAAACCATCCTGTCTGCAAAGATCTCTGCTTTCTAAGAGGTGTGTGTTTATTCTTTATGTTTGTTTACAAATATATATTTTGTGTTGTGTTTATAGGCCCTATTTAAAATATGTAATTTTAGGGAGTCACGAAAGGCCATGCGAGGTTTGGACTTGTGAACGGCGAGCTCTGTGCAATTGGCTTGTTTTAATACTTATGTCATAAACTGGTGAGATTTGATACACCCTGTTTCATAACTGTTCTAGGAAGACAATATGTCAAAAAATTCAAAATCCTCGAGCTCTGGGGACATAAAAAGACACTTACGTGCTCAAGCTGATACCCTCAAGCAGCAGGCCTCAAGTCAGGGAGCCAATTTGGCTGGAAAAGTGAGGAAAATTTGGCGAGAATTGTTGAATATGTTGGGAATGCTGAAGAAGGTCATTGCTGACTTGGAAGATCGCATTGCTGCCTCCAGAGCCTCCAGAGCCTTCTAGGGCTCCGCCTCTAGAGCCTCCTACGGCGCCACCTCCCTCGGCTCTGCCTCCAGAGCCTTCCAGGGCTCCGCCTCCCGAGCCTCCTACGGCGCCACCTCCCTCGGCTCCACCTCCAGAGCCTTCCAGGGCTCCGCCTTCTGAGCCTCCTACGGCGCCACCTCCCTCGGCTCCACCTTCAGAGCCTTCCAGATCTCCGCCTCTAGAGCCTCCTACGGCGCCATCTCCCTCGGCTCCGCCTCCCGAGCCTCCCACGGCTCCGCCTCTAGAGCCTCACTCTGCTCTGCCTCCTGAGCCTTTATCCCCTTGTTATCCTGTTTGAGTTCTGTTTGTTCATTGGCCCCTTTGTCCTATGTCCATGTATTTAAACCCTGTCTGTTTGTTCAGTCGCTGTCTATCGTTGAATGTTGTTAGCCTGGTATGTGTTCCCTGCCCGTTTTCTCAGTCTTGTGTTTATTTCCCCATTGAGGGTTTTTCTTTGTGTTTAGTCATTTATCTGTTCCAATAAAGTAAGCTTGCATTTAGACCCGCTCTCCTCGTCTGCCTTCGCTGCCTCCGTTCAGTAACAGAACGATAGACCACCAAATATGGATCTAGCAGCTTACTTTATGGAACTGACCCAGGTGGATTTGACCATCCGCGAATACTCCCACTTCTTTTCCACTGTTGCCATCCACCTCGGCTCGACGACACATCCCTGAAGACCATCTACCGGCTCGGGCTACCAACACACCGGCAGAGGGAATTGCCGGACTCCGGAGACCTCACGTGGAGGGAATATGTGAGTCTAAACTTGAAAGAACTCGCTGCCGGGGTACCACCTCTCTCGATCCCGGTTTCCGCCTCTGGGCTTTCCGTGCCTACCACGGCCAACGAGCCAGCGTTGCCAGCTTCGCCCGCCCGGAGGAGGAGGAGAAGAAGAAAGGCTCCTGCTCCCCAGTCTCCGCCTGCCACGGTCAGTGAGCCAGCGCCTACGCCTGCCCCGGTCTGCGAGCCAGAGCCCACGCATGTCACGGTGAGCGAGCCAGAGCCCACGCATGTCACGGTGAGCGAGCCAGAGCCTGAGCCAAAGTTCATTCTTTCTATTTCCCACTCATTATTCATTTTAGTCTTAGGTACATTCCTTTTTTATGTTATATTTTGTGCTACAGACATGAATGATACTAGTGGTCGACCAATATATTGCAGAGGCCGATAAATCAGCCGATGCAAATCATTTTAAATGTCAGAATATCGATTAATAAATTTTCCTGTTTGGCCGATTGGCCTGTTTGACTTATTTCTAATATATTAACAATTTCTTCATGCAGAAATAAATTACTCACTAAACATACAAATCACAGTGAAGATGAAAACAAAAAACAACATATTAAGTATAAAATGAGCTCTGAATAATCACAAAAAGACAAATAAATAAAATGTACAACAAATAAAATAACAGCAGTGTATCTAAAATCAGTAAGAAGTAAGAAGTACACACTAATCTGCATAATTTATTCATAATGCAAAGAATTAATGGAAACTGGAGCATGGCTTCATATAACAGTATTATTAGAGACAAATTGCATGCACACCTTGCTGAATAGTGTGTGCACCCGACAGAAACACAGAAAGTAAGTTATGAAAAATATTACTTTGTGGCTATTTGAGTCTTTAAGGCTAATTTTGGCAGAAACGGTGCTTGTCAAATCATTAGGGCTTTTCATGTTTTCTCAAGAATAACCTGCTGGGGAAGGAATTAAAACTCTTCTGACATAAAGGTGCAAAAAACTCACATAAAGTGAAAATATTCATCTGGAAAATAACCAAACCATCCTGTCTGCAAAGATCTCTGCTTTCTAAGAGGTGTGTGTTTATTCTTTATGTTTGTTTACAAATATATATTTTGTGTTGTGTTTATAGGCCCTATTTAAAATATGTAATTTTAGGGAGTCACGAAAGGCCATGCGAGGTTTGGACTTGTGAACGGCGAGCTCTGTGCAATTGGCTTGTTTTAATACTTATGTCATAAACTGGTGAGATTTGATACACCCTGTTTCATAACTGTTCTAGGAAGACAATATGTCAAAGAATTCAAAATCCTCGAGCTCTGGGGACATAAAAAGACACTTACGTGCTCAAGCTGATACCCTCAAGCAGCAGGCCTCAAGTCAGGGAGCCAATTTGGCTGGAAAAGTGAGGAAAATTTGGCGAGAATTGTTGAATATGTTGGGAATGCTGAAGAAGGTCATTGCTGACTTGGAAGATCGCATTGCTGCCTCCAGAGCCTTCTAGGGCTCCGCCTCTAGAGCCTCCTACGGCGCCACCTCCCTCGGCTCTGCCTCCAGAGCCTTCCAGGGCTCCGCCTCCCGAGCCTCCTAAGGCACCACCTCCCTCGGCTCCGCCTCCAGAGCCTTCCAGGGCTCCGCCTTCTGAGCCTCCTACGGCGCCACCTCCCTCGGCTCCACCTTCAGAGCCTTCCAGGTCTCCGCCTCTAGAGCCTCCTACGGCACCATCTCCCTCGGCTCCGCCTCCCGAGCCTCCCACGGCTCCGCCTCTAGAGCCTCACTCTGCTCTGCCTCCTGAGCCTCCCTCAGCTCTGCCTCCTGAGCCTCCCTCAGCTCCACCTCCTGAGCCTCCAGAGCTTTCCATGGTTCCGCCTCCCTCGGCTCCACCTCCTGAGCCTCCCGAGCCTTCCTCGGCTCCGCCTCCTGAGCCTTCCTCGGCTCAGCCTCCAGAGCCTCCAGAGCCTCCTTCAGCTCCACCTTCTGAGCTTCCAGAACCTCCCTCGGCTCCGCCTCCTGAGCCTTCCTCGGCTCAGCCTCCAGAGCCTCCCTCAGCTCCACCTCCAGAGCCTCCCTCAGCTCCGTCTCCTGAGCCTCCCACGGCTCCACCTCCTGAGCCTCCAGAGCTTTCCATGGTTCCGCCTCCCTTGGCTCCGCCTCCTGAGCCTCCCGAGCCTCCCGAGCCTTCCTTGGCTCCGACTCCTGAGCCCTCCCGAGCCTTCCTCGGCTCCGCCTCCTAAGCCTCCCACAGCTCCGCCTCCTGAGCCTCCTTCAGCTCCACCTTCTGAGCTTCCAGAACCTCCCTCAGCTCCGCCTCCTGAGCCTCCCACGACTCCGACTCCAGAGCCTTCTACGGTTCCACCTCCTGAGCCACCCATGGCTCTGCCACCTGTGTCTTCCACGGCTCCGCCCTCCATGACTCCGCTACCAGAAACTTCCATGGCTACACCTACCTCGGCTCCGCCCTCGGAGTTCCCCATGGCTATCCTGTGGCCGCCTCCCAGGCCTCCTGAACCTGTCCCTGCCCTGTGGCCGCCTCCCAGGCCCCCTGAACCTGTCCCTGACCTGTGGCCGCCTCCCAGGCCTCCTAAACCTGTCCCTGCCCTGTGGCCGCCCTTAGACTGCCTTTTGCCCTCTATGCCCCCTTGGACTTCCTGTTTGCCCTCTGTGCCCCCTTTGACTCCCTGTCTGCCCTGTGTGCCCCCTTGGACTGCCTTCTTGCCCTCTGTGCCCCCTTGGACTTCCTGTCTGCCCCCTGTGGCACCTTGGACTGTCTGTCTGTCCCTTGTGCTCCCTTGGACTGTCTGTCTGCTTGCCCCTTGTGCCCTCTTTGGTCTGCCTGCCCCCCTCACTCCTGGGACGATTTTTGTTTTTGGGTATTCCTTTTTTCATTTTTCTTCTTTCAGGAGCGTCTGGAAGCTGCTCCTTGGGGGGGGGGGGTTATGTCACGATTCCCTTGTTGTCTGCCCCGTGTTTCACTTGTCTTTGTCTAAAAACTACACTTCCCACAATTCCCGGATCTCATCACTGCCATCATTGTGTCATTGTTCGCACCTGTTTGTCGTTTGTTCTCCACTCCTTGTCGTTCATTGAATGTTGATGTTCTGACTGTTTTGATGTTTCCCTGTCCTGATGTTCGCTCTGCTGCCCCTCTTGTCATATTTATCCTGCCATGTTTATCCGTTCCGTGTTCCTTTGATGTCTCCCTGTTTTAGTTTCAGTTTCCCCTCATGGATGTTTCATTTGTTCCAGTTTTGTCTTATTTTCACTTTTGTTCAATAAACCGTGTTTAGATCCCACTTCTTGTCTGCCCTCGTCTGCATTCATAACAGGTTCTGTTTAGTGGCTGGAGTTTGTTTTATGAAATAACACACCTTCGGGACAGTTATGTGGATGAATCTACACATTCTTTGTGTTTATTCTGCCTATTGGCTGGAGTTTGTTTTATAAATTATGTTGCTGTGTAACAAAATTTGTATGGAAACACCAGACTGAAGCAATCCGATGGCAAATTGTTGTGGGGGCTCTCGTAGGCGTGCATGGACTGTTTAAGTTTAAAGGGATGGACGCCAGTTGGCACTGTCGTGCGCAGGGTTAATGCACACATTTTTCTGTTTGTTTGGTTCTGGGGGACGTTCGGGGTTCGATTGTTGCACTAATGTTGGAATGTGGTCTTTACAATTTTGTTTTTGACACACAATCTATTTTTTATCATATGTCAAAATGTAAAATGTTAGAATGAGCGGATTGTCTCTCACCACATGGAATGTGAATGGGTTGGGGAAAAGAAGGAAGGATATTTTTCTTCTTAAGCGTAAGAAATATGATATAGTGTTTCTTCTGGAAACGCATATTTCCCCACAGGAAACTGAAACATTTGGGAAGATATGGGGTGGAAATGTTTTCTTTAGTGCTGGCTCAAGTAAGAGCAGGGGAGTCATTGCAAGAATCTACAATTCAAATGTCTCAAACAAATTAAAGATAAATTAGGAAGAGTCATTGTTTTAGCAGAAATTCAGGGGCAAAGTCTTCTGTTGGCAAATATATATGCACCTAACGTTGATCATAAGGGCTTTTCTATACATCTGGAAGGGATGCTGCATGCCGCTTGCACCTCTCATGATATAATATATGGAGGAGGCTTTAATCTTTTGGTGGATTCTGTCCTTGATCATAGTGAAGCAAAAGTTTGTAAGCCCCCTAGAGCAAACATTATTCTCATGATGTGTAAACATCTTGGTCTTACAGATATTTGGAGACTTTTCTGGTAGGGACTAAACATTTTTTAATAAGTCCATAAGATTTATTTTAGAATATTTCCCTCATTTCATCTGTTGTTGATTGCTCAATTGGAAACATTTTAGTCTCAGATCATGCCCTGGTGAGTTTAGAGGTGTTGCCACATATGGAGAAAAGGAAATCATATAGTTGGTACTTTAATGTATACCTTTTGCAAAATTCTAAATTCCAACAAATGTTAAAGGCTAAAATCAATGTTTATATGGAGACTAACTGGTCCTCAGTATCCTCTGTGGACGTGGCTTGGGAGGCACTTAACCCTCTGGGGTCTGAGGGTGTTTTGGGCCCTGGAGAAGTTTTGACATGCCTTGATATTTGTGCTTTTTTCAGTTGCTTAAAAACATATTAATGGCTAAAGTCTGATAACACTGTATTCAGCACAAACTGGGCTACAATAATATGTTAGCAACATGTACATGTTTGTATTTTTGAGAAAATAATGTTTATGCTTGGTTTTTGAAAAAACAAAAAATTTAAGTCATTGAAATAAGGCCATATAACACATACTAAACATTTTTCCACAAGCCTTTTGAGAACTGGATCTTGTAGCCTAGAGTTTTTGCTACAAAATGATGTGAAAACCATCCTGAGCACTCATTCATACAAAACAATATACTAATTTAACTTTTGTAAGACAATTTTGGTGTTGAAAGGTCATATGCGAGGAAGTGTGAACTATCTTGAATATTGAGGTGATTTACACCTGAGAAGATGAAAAAACCCTCCCCTGGGCCAATCAATGAGGAATGTGACAGAAAGAGAATGAATGTGAGGAGACTTAATGATCAAAATCAAGTTTTAAGTTAAAAGAAGTAATCTGACTATACATTTTCTTTACATAAATACTTTACTTAATTTTAGACATACACTACCATTTAAAAGTTTTAGAAGAAGTATTTTCTGCTCACCAAGACTGCATTTATTTGATACAAAATACAGTAAAAACATTGTGTAAACTATTTTTACAATTTAAAAGAACAGTTTTCTATTTGAATATATTGTAAAATTCAATTTGTGATCAAAGGTGAATTTTCAGCATCATTACTGCAGTCTTCAGTGTCACTTGATACTTTAGAAATAATTGTAATATTCAGTTTTTCTAATATTGGCATATTTAAAGTGCATTTTACTCATTTAACCTGAACACATATTTGCAAGCACAAGCTTTGTTGATGATAATGAGGCAGCATAAACACTAGACAAAATATTATCTAAACATTCATATTATTTTTATATCATATTACATATCATATTTATATCATACAGCATACAATTTAAATACCTGCTTTAGCCGAAACAACATTTAAATGTAACTAAAACTTGCTTATTAGGACATATTTCAAATGTCAATACTCTGAATCCTGTCTGGCAAGTCTGGAAACAGTCCCACTTCTAAAATATGTACATGTTTATAGAAAATAGCATGTCAACTAAAGAAAACTAAATGACTTACTCGTCTGAAATTGTATCCTCGGCTGGTCTCAGTCTCAAGTCTCTCTTCAAAATACAAATATTAATCGGAGTCCCGCTCTTCTTCTGAGGAAAATGTTAACTCTTCTTTACTATCCAAGAGTTTCCTCGCCTGTGTATCGTTACAAACGCGCAGAAAATGAATTAATTGTGTTTAAATCAAACCTCATGGTTCTTAGTATCATACAGTATGCCTTGCTCACCAAAAAGTGGAGTCGGAAGGGAATATTAAAAGTGTTGAGTCTGATGCGCCAAATGTCATTTGATGGCCTCAGAGAATTGACCCGATTGAAATACATAAATACTGTATGATATAACGCAGGAGATAAGGCAGGAGAACTTATGGCTAGATATGTAAAACAGAGAGAGGCTCTCTCTCTCTCTCTCTCTCTCTCTCTCTCTCTATATATATATATATATATATATATGTATACAAATTTTGCTTTTTTTGTGTAAATACTCATGTGTGACCCAGGAATGTTTGTTGAGGGGGAGGGGTAACAATGGTGTTTACATTTTTATTCTATATATACACACTACCAGTCAAAAGTTTTGAAACACTTATTCTTTATTTGATTTTTTTTTCTTCACATTTTAGAATAATAGTAAAGTCATCAAAACTATGGAATCCAAAATAAATCAAAACTGTGTTATATTTTAGCATCTTCAAAGTAGTCACCCTTTGCTTAGAATTTGCAGGCATGTACTCTTGACTTGTAACTTCTTGAGGAATCACCCTGGGATGCTTTTTAAACAGTATTGAAGGAGTTTCCATCTATGTTGGGCACATATTGTCTTCTTTACTTTATTAATATATTATTTAGTTTCGTAATGAAATAAATTAATATGTTTGTCTACAAAACTAATTTCAATCATTCAAGCATACACCTTCAGATTTAAATATTTGTAAGATCATGAGAAACATTTCAGTCAAGTGTTTCAAAACGTTTGACCGGTAGTGTATGTTTTGCTTTACTTTATTTACTGTATGAATCAATAAAAAATGAAAATCAACAAAAAGATAAAAATTATAGTGTAGTTACCTGATTCTTACTGATGTTTGAACCTTTATTCAGTTTTGAACACACTCTGGGCAACTTTGTTTTCATTGATTTTGTTGCTCTAAATAAACATTTAAAAATAATTATGTGGGTAGTTGAAATGGAATTTCAAGCATCGTCAGCCGTGCCCTGTACTATTAAAACTATTTTAAATAGCATTTTATTATTTTGTGTTATATTCAGGGGTATCACTTACAATTGTATCTGTTAACATTAGTTAACTACATAAGTTAACATGAACTAACAATTAACAACTTAATTATTACTTAATAATCTTGATTAATATTAAGAGGAGGCGAGAACCGGCTTGATAATATAAATAATAGTTTAAAGATAAACTTAAACAAAACACACAAACATAAAAATAAACATAAACACAAACACAAACAGGAGAGCTGCCCATATTTCTCTCTCTCTTGAACTGTTGTCTCAGGTTTTCTTTATCCCTCACCTGCCTAATCAGGTTGATTGGGGTCCATGCATGCGCCATTCCTGCCCGGCCATCCTCCATGCTACACAGGCGGTCGGGGAGTCGATTCCCTCCTATCCACGCAGGTGGCGGACTTCCCTCGACCCCTCCGCATTTGTGGCTGCTGGCAGGGCACTCTTTCGCTCCTGGCAGTGGCACCATCAATCTAGGCGGTCGGGGATTCAAGTCCCTCCTCGCGGATGGCGGCCTTTCCCTGCGTCCGGGCGGTTGGGGTACTTCCTCCCTCAGCGGATGGCAGCGGTGCTCTCCTGGGTGGACAGAAGTGTCGAGGACTCTATGGTGGGCATCCCTCCTCCCTCCCGGGTTTCGGCATCAGTGTAAGGATGTTGACTCACTGAAGGAGGTAAACATCCAACATAAGACACTTTATTGTCAGCACTTTTCAGTGTAACAAAGACATTCAATACCACTGCTTTTTAGCAGCAAGAAGACACTAACAGGGTTCTTTTCAGCTCCACATAAACACACATTAACAGGGTGATTTTCAGCTTCACATGAACATACAGCTACATTGGTCTCATAGAGAGGAGCACTGGAGTAATTTTGGAATTTGGAATGCCCAATTCCCAATGCGCCCTAAGTCCTCGTGGTGGTGTAGTGACTCGCCTCAATCTGGGTGGGGAGGACGAATCTCAGTTGCCTTCGCGTCTGAGAACAATCTACACATATTATCACGTGGCTAGTTTGAGCGCATTACCGCGGAGACATAGCGCTTGTGGAGGCTTCACGCTATTCTCTGCAACATCCACACTCAACTCACCACGTGCCCCACCGAGAACAAACTACATTATAGAAACCACGAGGAGGTTACCCCATGTGACTCTACCCTTCCTAGCCAATTTTGGTTGCTTAGGAGACCTGACTGGAGTCACTCAGCACACCCTGGATTCGAACTCGTGACTCCAGGGGTGGTCAGCTTCTTTACTGGAGTTTTAATAATCTGCTAAGCATTAAATAATGATATATATATTTTTTTATTTAATAACTATGAAAGGATATATATATATATGGCTTATAGTTATTACTGTGATGAGGCAGGCAAAGAATGAGGATCTAAGTGCAGCTTTAATAAAATACACAAGAAAACTCAGAGTAAAGAGAAACACAGGGAACCTAGCACAGAGCATAACAAAACATACAAGAACTGACAAATAAACTTGGGGAAACAAGGGCTTAAATACACCAGGGAAAACAAGGAACACCTGGGGAAACAATTATGGAATGAGAAACAATCAGGGGAAAACCAATCATAAAATTAAACTAAAAAGAACTACAAAAACCTTACAGGTAACAGGAACTAAACAAGAACTTCAACAAAAGACAACAGGAAATGTGACAAAAACATATATGTGGTTATTTTTGAACCATTAACAAAATCCGTTTTAACTTGATTCAATAGGACTGTATGATTTTGTCAGATATGTAACAGGTTCACACACTTTTAAGACACTTATAAAGCATGAGGCATATAAAAAAGAAAACCATCAGACATGCAATATGGTGTTATTCATATAAGATTGTTGTTAGATCAAATTTGGCCTCATATCTGTCACAGGGGTTCTAAGTTGGCCTGATCCACCTAATCTGATGAAGATCTAAGGTTGCCCAGATCTCTGACAATCTTTTGTGTTTCAACTCTGCAAACAGTATTTTTTGGGCTTGTTCAGCTTATTTAAATGAAGCGGCCATTTAAAGCTGTTCTTTTCTGGGATGCCTCAGCCGCTGCTGAGCGTATGTTTGCAAACAGTAGCTTCATCTATTGGCAGCAATCGATGTCGCAGAAATCTTAAATTTTTTGTCAAGAATGACCACGAGGCTGTGAGGGGTAGATTTACAGTCTCTTCAAAGAGTTTTGAGATCTAGGAGCTTTATATAGCTTTTTACAGCCGTTGAAGAAACTTCAAGACTATCCATCACAGCCTCATTTTCATAAAATAAATAAATAAATAATATGGCACTGCTGTGAATAAGGTCTATGGGGAAGTCCATTCACGTTAATGGCTGAACTATGCTGAACTATTGCTTATTTATAATGATTGCACTGCTATAGCATGGAGAATGCAGTGATTCCTACCCTATTTTGCTCTGTTTTCTCCTTTAGCAACAATATCCACTCGCACTTTTTCATTCTCATTCTAATTCATACATTTCTTCTTTCTCATTTTATTGCTCCTGTTCATCAGACCTCTCTGTCTCTCTCTCTCTCTCTACCCCGCTTCAATGGGTCAGCTCGCCTCCGCACACTTGACTGGGATGTATTGGAACATATTGCCGCACTAAGCGTTAGCGACAGCCTTGGCTGATTTACTGTTCTGTGGGCCCTCCTCTCCACCCTTTGATGCCCCCTGTGAGTAGCCCTGGTCTCGGGGAGGAGATGAGCTTGCGTGTTCTGTCTGGTTTAGTGAGCTCCAGGATGACTAGGGTGAGCTAGGCATGGAACCAGGGCTCCATTTTCTCTCTTACTCAGACAGGTCCATTGATTCTGCTGTCTGCGCTGTCTCTCTTCATAACGCATATTACCAGCAGTCTGACGCCTACTCTCAATGTCTTCCCGGACCTCTTTCTCTTTCACACTCTCTTGCTGTTGTTAGATCCAGTTTATTTTTTCACCAGATCTGTCCATGAGGAAATATCAGATTTTTTTGTCTGATATTCAAAGTCTGTCAACTAATTAAGATGTGGATTAATGTGAAGATTAGGAGGCAGTTGACAAAGATGATAAGATTTAAGAGTTTATTGAATAATCTTTATCAAAGCTCAGTCTGACTGTGTTTGACCAGAAACAAATTCCCTAAAAGGGAAAGGAAATAAAGGCCTTTACGCATCATTTTTTTCTGTTGTAGAGGGGACTTTCCATTGCCCTCTATTTTTTGTTATTTTTTTATACTGAGCTACTGATATTTTCTATCCATTAAACTTAACCCTTTAATTTTCATTAAGACATTATTAATTATGTTTCATTTAAGCTGTTTCCACAAGGGGACTGTTGACTAGTCCCCACCATGTGATTTCAGGTTTTAGTAACCTTTTGGATGATGTTTGGTCTCAGATCCTTCTAGGAGAGTCTCATGTTGAAGACGTTTCGTAGTGACTTTTTGCCTGCATCATGAAAGCATCCACATCATGCCATTCACACCTCTGCTTGGATGTTTCCATCACAGGCTTGGCAATCTTCAGATTTATTGTGCGTTTAACAGCAATATGTTTCATTATACTTATAAATGTATTAGTTCAGTTACAATATACTATCATATACATTTTACAGATCCCCTAACCCAACCCTATTTCTAAACCTAACCACTTAGAAACAATATAAAACATGTAACAGGCAGGTAAATATTGTCACACTTTTTGTTTTCATTGCACTACAATATAGATATTTTTGAGTAACTAAACCCACCCCTATGCCTAAACCCAACCAATAATGTAACAACAATATAACAAATTGGCAATATAGAAGACATAACAAGCAGATAGAAGTAGTCTCAATTTATTCTAAAAAGTTATTTAAAAAAAGTACTATAAAAGTATTCCAAATGACTATAAATAGCTGAAAATCTTTCTTTCCGTAAAGGCACTTGTATCTCATTTAAAACTATACATCCACACATTAGAGTGTCACAATCGGTCAGAAGACCCACGAGAGCCAATAGCACATGACATCACTGACATCACAGCTGTTGTAAAGCTTATTGAGGTGGCAATTTTGAATGTTTAAATGAGCGCAGTTTAGGATTTGTTACAGCGTATAGGGACAGTGATTGATGCATAAAGGCTTAAATTTGAATATGTTCCTCACACAAGATGATTAAACAGCATCGCAAGATCAGAGATGCAGAGCACAAATAGCATTATGATTATGATCATTTTATGGTGCTTTTCTTAGTTTTTGAGTTGCAACTCGGACATTATGTAAACTCCCCTTTGTGTCCCACGGCAAACAAAACAATCAAATAAGCTATAAATAAATAAAGCAATGAGTAAATGATGACAGAATATTTAAATGCAGCCTTGTGTAAACTATTAAAATTCTCAGAAATGAGTTGAATATGGCATCAGAGTGACATTTAAAATATGGACAAAGGGAGAAGTTTTAGTGATGCGCATCTTTACTTGTCTTCTGTGTGTCTGCTTCTTATTTTACTGTCGCAAAAATCGCTTGTCAATTCCAACCCTCTTCCTCAATGTCTCTGTCTTTCTATCTGCCTCTTTCTGTCATCATCTGTCATTCCAGATTAAAATTCTTCCTCCCATCTCGACTCTAGGCTCCTACCTTCCTGAATACAACACACAATCAGTGAGAGAGTGTGTGTGTGGATGTATGCTGATCTCCCTATAGAACAGTTAGTCTTTTTGTAGGCAGAGTGGACAAATGAAACATTTCAGATGCAGTGTGGCCTCAGAGTGTGAAGGTGTAAATAAGGTACCCAGAATAAATAAGACGTTCCAATCAGGGGTAAGGCCTGATAAGGGCCAGGGTGGCACTGGTCCACCCAAATTGATGGCTGGTCCACAATATCAAAACAGGCAGAATACAATAGAAGTTTGCAAATATTATAATTTTGTATTATTATTTTGTAGCATGCCCTTAACATTTATGATATTAATTATATTCTTGTTAAAAATCTTTTGCAGATTTGATAAAAATGGTTTGCTTTATCTGAGAGGTTCAAGGCTTTGGGACTTTTCCTCCACTTGCCATCTGAACATACACATTTTTTGTCCAAAAGGACATTATGAAAATTGGAAGTCTAAGTGGTTGTAAAATAATAATAATAATAATAATAATAATTAAAAAAATATAAAAAATGACTGACCATTTATATTTATTATATTTATTATACATATTATATACCATTATAATATGCCTCCAATATATTTCACTTCTCATATTTTCTTCTTGTTTCCACTTAAAGAAGTGTAGATTTTTCCTGTACTAAAGTTTCACAAATTTGCCTTTTTACATATGCAAATTAATGGTAAAAATGGGAAATGTGGAAACGTGAAATGTAAATAAGATCAAAATAGCATAAAATCTTAAAATAATTGCATACTTTTATTATTATTACTTCAGGGAAGAAGAAATGGTATCATTTGACTGGGAGGAACAAAGGTAGGGCTCATTTATGAATCTCATGGGAGCAGGTGCATTGCAATCATTTTTATTGTGTGTGTGTGTGTGACAGATGTCAGTAGGTGGCTCACACAGACCCAACAGTTACATTGCAGTATTAATATATTACTATATATTAAAATATATGTATAAGTATTATATTAATATACAGTATAGGTATTATATACTTACAAATTATTTGTAGTAATTTAAAGATTCAAGTTTTGCAAATGAATTGCAAAATTTAGCTAAATTAGCTGCAAAAATAAAGGGCATCTTGTGGAGCACTTGCTTCTGTTTCACACATTACTATGAAAGACTGAGAACAAGCTGATCTTGAATAAATAATTGAAAGTGATTTAAATTTTCCAAGTGGCTCGACTGTTTTGACTACATTCAAAAAAAATTAGTTCAGATCCATTTAATGATTCATTCAGTGACCATTTCTGGTGATGACAAATGAGAGTCTTGCGTGATTAGTTAGTCACTGAATTAATGATCAAAAGAACATTTAAATCCTTTAAAATGTCTACAGACCTACAAAGAGACTTAAGTAGAGGATTTAAGCAAATCTATAAAAGCAAATCTAACATTTCCCTAGTTTGTGAGTTGCTGAGCATGACTTTTATAAAAAGAAAAAATGATTTTGTTTATAAAAAAAGTTAGTTTAAAAAATATCTATATGTTTTCATTAGGGGTCAACTGATATATCACCGAGGCCGATAAATCAGCCAAAATTCTGACTTTTTAAATTATCAGCATCGACCGATACATTTTCCTTATTGGCTGTTTTTTTCTTGAGGGTGGCGAAAATCGCCTACTTGCATGTGAATCATCTGAGACATTTAAAATACCAGTCACAGTTAATTTCGTGTTACTACAATAATAGAACACATTGTCATTTAAACGGTCCACATTTCAGAGCCACGGCAGACACATTTGAGCTCATAATGTTAAAGTGCTCGCCTGTGTCATTCTCCCCCTCTCTCCTATACAGTTCCCTGTAACTTTTAACTGTCTTGTCTAATGATAAAAGGGCAAATATCAATAAAACTAATATCATATACCGTCTGCAAATATGTGGATATCTCGTTTAAACAGATGTAATAAATCAACCTTACAAAACTTCAGCAGACCCAGCATCCTGTGGAACGCTCATAAATCTTCCTCTGAAGCACTTTTTTAACAGTCTCTCCTAAAGAGTTTTTATAATCTTTTATCTTTTATAATGAAAAATATCAATAAAATGTCTATTATATACCATCTGCAAATATGCAGATAACTCATGTAAAAAGATATAATTCACGAACCTCATGAAAATACAGCGTTTTCTTCGCCGTCGAGCGCTCATCTAATGTCTTCTTCTGAAGTGTGTATTCTATCAGCCAGAATTATAAACTTCCGGAACAAGATCCAAAGTTCCTCTTATTCAAAAATCATGGTGGTCCATCTGTGACAATCCAAGTAGGTGATCCAGGCCATTTAAATTGTCAGGAGATGGATCCGCACTAGTGCGTGAGTGCAACTTCAAGGCTGCATCTGAAATCAGGAAAATGCTGCCTCTGGATGTTGTATACAGAGGTACGATGAAAATAAGGTGCTTTTCAAACTGTTCGGAGACCAGTTTCTTTAAGAATTCCATTCAGTCAAAACAGATGCCAGTTTAGACATTTACTGATTAGGCAGAAAAATAGCAAGTCAGTTACCTACTATTTCGAATATATCCCAAGGTAAAACCGCTTCATGTGTGCTATAAGTAAATGTCTTCACTATGCACTGCATGTACAATTGGTTTGATTAGATATTTTTTTAGTAAATGCGATTGCTAATGTGGACATGCCATCCATGGTTGCTGGACTACTGGGCTGCTGTTATTTCCTTTTTCCTAATATATTAACAATTTCTTCATGTGCAAATACATAAAATAAATGTGACGACTAAACAGAAATCTAAAGAAACTGCTATTGACCATATAAAATACAATATTATTTTTTTGTTTTTTGTGAAATTGAGTAAATATAGTGCTAAACAAGAGTTTATGATTATTCAAATTTTTTGTTTTAGCAATTTTATGTTTGTTATTTATTATATTAAATTGTGTGATGTATCAGTATTGTTTCTGCCTATCGGCCACCCTGTTCTCTGGATATCGGCATTGGTCATTAAAAAAATCCATCGGTCGACCGCTAGTTTTCATGTATAAAAAAGCATGTCTGCATATCTATTGAATTCAGTAAAATGCATAAGTGTTCTAAGATCAAGGTTCAAGGTTTATTATTTGTCACATACATGTTACATATGTAACGAAGACTCAGGCTGGTTGGGATCCATATGCGGTTTTATTAGAGAGAGCAGACTCAGGTTATTACAAGCAAGGTTCAAGGGACAAGCAAACAGGGATATCACAGGTAGGCAGTATCGTAGTCAGACAGGCAGAAGATCAGGGCAGGCAGCAGACGGCAAATAACAAAGAGACAGGCGTTAATGCAATAAGGGCAGGCGGCAAACAGACGTAATCGATAATACAAGGCAAGGTCAATACACAGTAGGTCAGTAATAGTAGAAGTAAACGCTCAGAAATGTAGCCAGGGCAAACAAGACTTCGCAATGAGTGAACAAGCAGACGTGGTTTAAATAGAGTGATAGTGATCTGAAACAGCTGTGGTATAATCAGGCCAGGTATGCGGGCTTATGGGAAATGTAGTCTTAAAGTCAATACTCGGGTGAGTTAGATCTCCGGTGGCCGATTAAGGAGGCGCCTTCACCGGCGTTCGTGACAGAGCCCCCCTCCTGTGAGCGGCTCCTGACGCGAGGGCGCGACCGACGTCGGGGTCTACCTCGAGGTCGAGGGGCCGGTCTTTCCGGGTTGATCCTGTGGAATTCCGAGATGAGGTTGGTTTCGAGGATGTCATCTGCTCCGACCCAGGATCTCTCCTCCGGACCGTACCCCTCCCAGTCCACCAGATATTGGATTTGACCTCGCTGACGTCTGGAGTCTAGCAGACCTCGCACCAGGAATGCCTCTTCACCGTACACGATCATGGGAGGGGGGCCGGGGTTCACGTCCTCCTCCTCAGCCCTCGGACCACTGGCCGGTTTTAGCAATGAGACATGGAAGGTAGGAGAAATGCGGTAATTAGCGGGTACTTGGAGGTGAAATGATACAGATTTAATTTTCTTTAAAATCTTAAAGGGACCCACATACCTGGGACTGAGTTTTTTGCAGGGTAAGCGGATACGAAAATCTCGAGTTGAGAGCCACACCCACTGTCCCGGAGCGTAGTTAGGACAGGAACGACGATGCTTGTTCCCTTTATATGTTTACGGCTCGTTGGAGGTGGACGTGGGCCTGATCCCATACGGCCTCGCTGCGCTGGAGCCAGCTGTTCACCACAGGAACTTCCAGTGGTTCGCCAGACCAGGGGAACAGATGGGGTTTGTACCCCAAAATGCACTGGAAGGGTGTTAGATTGGTGGAGGGTTTGAGTATCGAGTTTTGTGCGTACTCGGGCCGAGGGAGGAAACGACTCCAATCAGTTTGGTTGCATTGACAGTACATACATAGAAACTTAGTGATTTCCTGGTTCAGTCCTACCATTTGACTGAGTATGGTACCCTGAAGTGAGGCTGATGTTGATGTTTAATAAATGAAAGAAGGCTGTCCAATCCCTGGAGGTGAATTGGGGACCCCGGTCTGAGAGGATATCTTCGGGGATCCCGTAATAGCGGAAGACGTAATGGAAGAGGTGTTCCACAGTTTCGAAGGCTGATGGGAGCTTTGCTATGGGTATTAAGCGGCATGCTTTGGAGAACCGGTCAATGACGGTTAGGATGGTGGTATGACTTTGAGAGATGGGCAGATCAGTCACGAAGTCTACGGCGATGTGGGACCATGGTTGTTGCGGTATGGGCAAAGGTTGAAGCAGGCCTGCCAGAGATTGTTTCTGGGTTTTTGCCATGTTGCAGGTGTGACATCCATTCACGAAAGTGGTAGTGTCGATCTGCAGCATTTCCCACCAGAATCGATTTTTCAGCAGGCGTACTGTGGAAGTAATACCGGGGTGACCCGAGTTCGTGGAGGAATGTACCCAACGAATTACCCTCTCCCGCAGGCTTGGTGGTACAAATGTCCGGTTGGGCGGACATCCGGGTGGAGGTGGATCAGTTGTATGGGACTGGGAGATTTCTGACATAATGTCCCACTGGACCGGGGCTAAAATTAGTGTTGGCGAGATGATGGGTTCGGAGACAGGATTCTGAGGAGTGGAGTCGTGCTGACGGGAGAGCGAGTCGGCCTTGACATTTTTGGATCCAGGGAGGTACGAAATGGAGAAGTTAAACAGGGTGAAGTACAATGCCCATCTGGCCTGTCTGGGGTTGAGTCTTTTGGCTGAGCGTAAATATTCCAGGTTGCGGTGATTCGTGAGAACTAGGAATGGGTGTCTGGCCCCCTCCAGCCAGTGTCCAACAGTGTCCACTCCTCAAAAGCTGCTTTCATGGCCAGTAATTTGCGATTGCCTACGTCGTAATTCTGTTCGGTGGGCGAGAGTTTGTGAGAATAGTAAGCACATGGGAACAGTTTGGGAGGACTACCTTGGCGTTGAGAGAGGATGGCGCCAATGCCGGTGTTAGACGTGTCGACCACCACCACAAAAGAAGTGTTGGGGTCTGGATGATACAGGATTGGAGCTGAGGTGAAGCGATCCTTTAACTGGTCGAAAGCTTGAAGTGCATCGGTGGACCAGTGAAGCTTGGCATGTCCCCCCTTTACCATGGCGGTGAGTGGTGCGGCGATCGTGCTGAAGTTCCTAATAAATCTTCGATAGAAGTTGGAGAATCCTAGGAAGCGTTGAAGTTCTTTCACAGTGGTAGGCTAAGGCAGTTTAAGACGGCGTGCACTTTGCTCTTCTCCATAGCCACCCATTCTGGACTGATGATGTACCCAAGGAAGGCGACTGACGTTAGGTGAAACACGCATTTCTCAGCCTTGGCGTACAGCTGGTGTTCAGCGAGTTGTTTCAAGACTGCCCTGACATGTGTGACGTGTAGAGTAGATTAGAATATCGTCGATGTAGACTATCAGACACTGATTCAGCATGTTACTGAAGATGTCATTGATGAAGGACTGGAACACGGAGGAACAATTGGACAAGCCGAACGGCATCACAAGGTACTCCTAGTGCCCACTGGTGGTGGAGAAGGCTGTTTTCCATTCGTACCCCTCCCGAATGCGGATTAGATTATACGCACAACGTAGATCAATTTTGGCGGATCTCAACTGTTCTAAAGCCGCGGGGACTAGAGGTAGCGGGTATCGGAACTTGACCGTGACATCATTCAGGCCACGATAATCGATACAGAGACGAAAGGACCCATCCTTCTTACCCACGAAGAAAAACCCAGCTGCTGCCGGTGAGGTAGATGGACGAATGAATCCCTTGGCTAACTCCTCCTTGATGTATAGTTTCATGGGGTTCTGACAGGGGAAATATTCTGTCTCTAGGTGGTGAGGTGCCATGCATGAGCTCAATGGCACAGTCGCTCGAGCGATGGTAACTCCTACGGTAGTAGGGATGACGGGTTTTAAACAACTAGTCGCGCAGTCTGAGCCCCATTGCGTGATCTGATTGTCCCGCCAGGAAATTTGTGGGTTGTGATCTTGTAGCCAGGGTAGACCGAGAATGACCGGGTTGTGGGGAGAGTGAATGATAAAAAAACGAGTGCTTAGTGTGCAAAGCCCCAACTTGTAAGGTGATGTTGGTGGTAGTGTAACGTACTTGGCCAGATCCCAGAGGACGCCCATCTAGCGCTGCCACTGTCAAAGGAGGATTACAGGGAATCAGGGGAATTTTATGTTGTCGGGCTAAAGCTTCATCAATAAAGTTACCTGCCGCCCCCGAATCCAACAGAGCTCCTCTTGAGAGAGATGTGTTCGACCAACTTGCATGGGTTCAGAATCCTCGTTGTGTTGCTGCACCGGGCTGAGGTGCTTGGACTACTGAGCTGGTCGCCTGGAGCGAATGAGGTTATCGATGCGAATGGCCAGGGCAATGAACTGGTCGAGAGTGATGCCCTCATTATGACAGGCCAGCTCTGATTGGACCTCCACGTTCAGACCCTGATGAAAGAGGAGTTTGAGGGTATCTTCTACACAAACGGTTTGCATGGCGAGAGTGCAGAAGGACAGCGCGAAGTACGCCGCTGTCCGGTTTCCCTGACGGAGTGTGAGCAATTGTTCCCCGGCGCTCCTACCACTTTCAGAATGGTCAAAAACCTCAGACAAACATCGAATGAAGGCGTTGAATGTGGTTTGGCTTAAACCCTGATTAGTCCAGACAGCGGTTGCCCATTCAAGTTCTCTTCCCGTGAGTAACGAGCACACAAAAAGGAACTTACTCTCATCAGAGGGGTAGTACGCTGGTTGTTGGGCCAGGAACATTGAGCACTGCATCAAAAACCCCTTACATTTGGAGGGCGTACCGTCAAACATCTCGGGAAAGGCTAGATGAGAGCTGGTGACTGCATTGTGGTGAGACAGAGCGGTGGCCATCTGGCTGGCTTGTGTGGACTGGTGCGGGCTGGTGAAGACCTTGTACGGATCTCATTACTTCCTCCATCAGAGTTGGCTAAGCTGATGTTGATGCGATGCCAGCAGATTTGCTTGGGCGGAGAGTTCTTCAGACACACGCGAAATGACCGCTGGATTGGTAAGTGGCGAAGTCTTCTGTAACGAAGACTTTGCCTGGTTGGGATCCATATGCGGTTTTATTAGAGAGAGCAGACTCAGGTTAATACAAGCAAGGACAAGCAAACAGGGATATCACAGGTAGGCAGTATCTTAGTCAGACAGGCAGAAGATCAGGGCAGGTAGCAGATGGCAAATAACAAAGAGACAGGCGTTAATGCAAGAAGGGCAGGAGGCAAACAGACGTAATCGATAATACAAGGCAAGGTCAATACACAGTAGGTCAGTAATAGTAGACGTAAATGCTCAGAAATGTAGCCAGGGCAAACAAGACTTCACAATGAGTGAACAAGCAGACGTGGTTTAAATAGGGTGATAGTGATCTGAAACAGCTGTGGTGTATGGGAAATGTAGTCTTAAAGTCAATACTCGGGTGAGTTAGATCTCCGGTGGCCAATTGAGGAGGCGCCTTCACCGGCGTTCGTGACAACATACATGTAAGAAATTCCTCGTCCCACATTGCAACAACAAAGAGAACCAACAACGAAAGAAGTACATGCACCCACATAATTATAAACAAAAAAAATAGAACAAAAATATATAGACTATAAAGAAATTTAAGGTAAATTAAAAATAAAATGTAGTTGGAGAACACATCAGAACTATCTTTTTTCCTTCAATTTGTTGACTGCACACCTACATAGAGGTAAAAAACAGGAGCTGACATTAAAAATAGCTTACATATTTAACACAGATCTAGTAATCGGCTTAAATTGGCAAAAATAACAAATCAAACATTTACCTCACAAACATAATGTAAAAAGAATAACTTAATGAAGACACAGGTGCTAACAGAAACTCCACTTACAATGTTAGCTTGAAAGGATTGTCCTTTGTTTTTCTGCAAATCAAGAACGATATGCTGATAAATAATTCTCATTTGTGTGTTTCTCATCTCTAGATTATTAATTTAGATCAACAATGCTGATAAAAAAACATGGATAAATTAGCTTTGTTGAAAGCGCCTTTGTAGAAATAAACTATCTATTGTTGATTAGACTATCTATCTGATGGCCTATAATGTAAGGGTTGTTTCGGCACATGAAACTCATCTGTGAATGACTGGATGCTTGCTCAATCATCCCAGAGTAACAAAATGCAAAGAATACTATATACAAATCCACCATTTGGACTTCATCATTTGGGTTTAGCTTGAAAAAGTGTAGGGGAAAAAAATCCCCTTTTTAATGAGTACAGGGGTACGTGTTGCCCCTGTCCCCCGTGGTTGCTACGCCCTTGCATTGGAGGGTTTATTTCAAATAAAGAGATATGATAAACTGAAACGGTGTGTCATGTTTTGTTTTCTGTGCCGTGATATTCAGTCATGCTTGTCAACAGATCCGCTCAGCACACAAATATTTAATCCATGTTGTGTGGTTTTGTCGCTCTTAATTTTTTTTTAACATTAAAGTGGTTGTGCGGTAGAAGTTTCTGTAGATGGCATGGCATTTCTGTGGTTTGTGGGGTAGCTACCTAACATCCAACGCAAACCATTTTTCGAAATAAATATAATGTGTCATTACAGCTCTGTGAAGCACAAAATGTCAGCGAAAAGAGAGAGTTTGTCATCTAAATTAAAAATTCCATCTTCAGGGAAGTAGATACACCTGTGCACAGCAGGAGGTCTGAAAAGTGTCTAGTGTAATAATGTACTAATAATTATTTTTTATTGCATATTATTTTTAAATTATTTTACTACATTTTGTTCTATGGCCATTTCATTTTTTGTAACATGTCTTTGACATATTAACGGAAATTACTAATAATAAACTTTATCATTGTTTAAGAGACAACTACTAAATATTGTTTTAGTACCAGTAAATTTCCAGCTATGTATTAGGCTGTGTGAGCGAATATTATCTCATAACAATGAGTTTACAATAACATTTACAATAGGCACACAATAGAGGTCCACCCTGTTTCACCAAGGTACAGTTGGAGATTTCTGGTCTTGACACTGATTCCACTGAACACTTTTTCTTCTCTCTCTATGTTTCACTGCAATTTTTTATTGTATAATATGTTCAACATTGATTTAGTTCTTGTATCTTTTAAGCCAAGTAGCCAAGTTTGTGGTGGAATGTTCTGCCTGAAATATTGCTCTACAAAAGTTTATACTTTTCTATCTTTATTGTTACGATCCCGTGTTGTCTGCCCGGTGTTTTCTGTTTCACTCATCACTGATCACGCTCCATGTCACGTTTTCCTTGTTGTCCGCCCCGTGTTTCACTGTCCTTGTCTAAAAACTACAATTCCCACAATTCCCGGCCTCCCTCACTGCCTGCACTCATCATTGTTCTCACCTGTGTCTTCTTCAGTCTTCATTGTGTCTGTGTATTTAAACCCTGGTTCTTTGTTTAGTGACTGTCGATCGTTATATGTAGATGTAATGCCTGTTCCTGTATGTGTTTTGACCCTGTGCCTCGACCCTGTGCCTCGACCCTGTGCCTCGACCCTGTGCCTCATTCGTGTTCATGTTTACTCTTGTTTAGATTTCAGTTTCCCATCGTGGATGTTTGTTTTGTTCCAGTGTCTACTATTCATTTATAGTTTCATTAAAACACTAGCCGCACCTGGATCCAGCCCTCTTGTCTTCCCTTCTTCAATCATAACATTTATAAAGGCTGAGCATAATTATCAATTATTTTATCATCTCTAATTTCCTGGTCATTTATTTTACCAATTAACACACGCTCACATCAGGGGTCAGTATTAATAAAAAATGAACAATATTAAAAATATATATTAATATTAAAAATGTCAAATACACATAATATTTATATACATAATAATTAGTGCTCCTGGAGCACATGCACATGTAAAACGTACAAACATTAGCCGCCTGACAATCAAACAGCACAGAGCTACAGACGTCAGGAAATCGAAAGTCAATCTTTTATATTTCATCTAGATCAAGCAACCAGTGGTGCTCTTGCTATTGTGATCGTTGTGATGAACACCCCTGTTATAGATATAGAACATAGGCTAAATATATAAAATTACTCAAAAGTTTGATTTAGGACATCTCTCTATTTACCGATAAACATCTAGATAATTGTATTGTCCAGCCCTATTGATTACATTGCATTAATCTCTCACAGCATCCCAATAATCTCAGTGATAGATAGTTAAATTACAGGCTACGTTATAGACACAGAATTTAGTAAACAGAAGTATGACATTTATCTCAATATGTTTCTTAAAATTTTAGGCAGGTTAATGCCGATATCTGGCTTGAGCAAGTTAAACTCACATGACAGTCAAGCAATTACCCTTTTTCTCTGTTAAAAGCACTTTTAGGTGCAGCCGAGATGTTCGGGTGTTGAACTGTGTTTGAGTTATCCTCCACATCCTTAACAGTTGGCGCTGACCAGGAAGTAGCAAACACAGATGGTGGGAAAATAGTGCAGTAAAAGTACAGTTACAGCACTTAAAATGTACTCAAGTAAAAGTAAAAGTATACCATTTTTAAACTACTTTAAAAAGTACAATTCCTGTGAAAAATTACTTAATTACAGTAACGAGAGTATTTGTAATTCGTTACTTTACACCCCTGTAGCTAATATTGTGATTTTTCATGATTTCATGATTTTTCAACATAGGGGCAGGCCAATTATTTAAAATGTTCTCTAGTAGAACATTTATTGTGTTATATCGTATTATACAACCGTTTGTTCCAGTCATCGAATTTGATAGGCAGTCCAAGTTTGCTGATAGCTCACACCATCAGCACTGGGACACTTCACTGTTGTATCACTCTGCTTGTGTTTGTGGCATTCCAAAAGTGTAAGAGCAGAGCAGATGTATAAGCTAGATGTGTGAATTTTCATTCATACCTGTGGCATTAAAGATTTGAGCCAGCAGGTGGCGAAAAAAGACAGTCTTTTGTGTGTTATGAGCAAGTTGAGCTGACCTTGACAAACTGTGTGTTGTCATTTAGTGCAAAAACTTAATTGAAGTAATTCGGAATAGTCTCTCACTCCATGAGAAATATAGGGGAAAAAAACAGCCTCAGCATTACTGGCGATCACAGCTGAGAGTCGCGACAGATGGAGTAATCAAACTCCCACCCCATCCCTCCAATTCTCTCTCTCTCTTCTCTCTCTCTCTCTCTCTCTCTCAAACACTCTCTCTCTCTCTCTCAAACACTCTCTCTCTCTCTCTCTCTCTCTCTCTCTCTCTCTCACTCAGGGCGCCAACCTGATACAAGTTTCTAAGTTGGGAGAAGACATTAACTTTCAACATGGTGGAGGAGAGAATGATTTCTGAGTCAAAATAAGAGTTCCTTGTACAAGAATGAAACTGCCATGATTTCTCTCTGACAACAAAACACTTGAGCATGAGTGAAATACTCATAAATAATTTAAATAGCATGTTTTGCAGCATTGGACAACAATTGGAGTGGATTACTATCAAACTACAGTTTAGGAAAAGAGTTAAACTAACAGCTGCAGCATTACTTTTCATCACTGTAACAGATGTTAAGTAATCACACTGTCACTCTGTCACTCTCTCTCTCTCTCTCTCTCTCTCTCTCTGACTTCAAATCCTACAGCCCCTCAGGCTTCGTTGAATTCCAAGACGAAAGACAGAAGCAGCAGGCAGAGCCATCCATCTACCACAAAACCAACCAACAGAGAACAGAAGAGAAAGGACAACATGGTCATCCTCTGTGACTCCAATGGCAACCCTCTCGATAAGAGACTGCTGTTCCCAGAGAGGACTTTGAGGAAATTCTGCTGTTCCACCACTGACTCCGCTCTGAAGCTGCTAAGAGAGGGTATATTGGGCGCGCCCTCTCACATCATACTGCACACCAGAACAAACAACCTTAGCACCAGAAGGGTGGATGTTGCTAAAGCTCTGACCGACGTGGTGAAAACAGCTTCCAGGTGCTAAGGTCATCATCTCTACCATTCTCCCTCGCAGAGACATTCCACTAAAAATCATTGACACATTTATACAATTAATACAGAGATAGCTAGTGTTTGTGAACCAATGTCAAATGTGCACATTGCAAACCATTAGCACATCACCCATTAACATTTATATGACCGCCTGCACATTCATCGAGACGGCATGAAAATATGTGCAAAATCCATCAAGGACGTGGCTCAAGGAGAGAGTCAAACAGCATCCCAGCAGATAGTTACGGCGCTGTTGTGGCTGGTAGAGGTAGTTTAGACACCAGTGACCTGATATGTGACGATCTATTCGCTTAATTACCTACAATGTGAGTTTACTTAAGCATATTCTTTATTCCTTTATTATTATTATTATTTTGTAAAGCCGTTTTAATTGATTCACTATATTTCAAAACAATATTGGGTCATAAAATCATGTATTATTATTTCAGGTAAATAGAACATTTCTCAATGTATTCCTTTAAAAATAACATGCTACCACATTCAGGGGATGTTCTCTTTATCTTTTGGAGAGAAAAGCATTAACACTGATTTTTTAAATGTTGTGTATAGTTCAGATATAATTATATTACTTGAGACATGGAGTCGATTAGTGTCTCAAACCTACACTCCTTCAAACTACGGAGAGTTATTTATTCCTTCAATCAAAAACCCTCATGTTAAAAATGGAAGAGATTCAGGAGGAATTATAGTTTGGTTTAAAGAGCATCTTTCCACTATATTCAGCCTGTAAAAAAAGGTAAAACACATAGGATGAAACTTAATAAGGAACTCAATTGTTCAGATGAGGACACTTACCTATGTGCAATGTATATCCCCCATACCAGTCTCCCTATTATAATGAGGACACCTAACCTACACTACAGTCAGAGATCATTCAGTTTCAGTCTCTAGGCTCTGTACTGTTAATGGGGGATCTGAACGCAAGGACTGGAAAAGAACCAGAATACATTAGTTCAGCTGGAGATAAATATATTCCCAGTACACATATACAGCAGAATCAACTCTATACTAAAGCACGTCATGGCTATGACAACACAATGCACAGACATAGGAAACACATCTCACAGCTCTGCAAAAGCCTAGGTTTATATAATGGCAGGACAAGGGGAGACTCTCTGGGTCGATTTACTTACTGCTCACCTCGAGGCAGCAGCACAGTGGACTACACTATTACAGATATAGACCACAATAAGATCAGCAACGTCATGGTGATACCAGAGCTTCCTTTCTCAGATCACAGTCACATGGTCATTAATCTAAACAAGTCAGCAAATCTCCCAGCTTCTGATCAGAAATTTCTATTGTATTCTTTCCCCACCAAATTTATATGGAAAAACGTCAGTCCTGCACGGTATGAATCTTAGCTCAACAGCATCCATGTTCAGAAAAAAATTATAAAAAATTCCACACCAAATTTGGCTAGACAAAACAAATATCAATTTGGCAACAGAACAGTTAACTAAAAAAATTATACAGTGGCCAGCAAAGCCTTGAGAATTATTCTATTTTTTTTTTTCAGAAGTAAAAAACTAAATTGTTAAAGCCGATTGGTTTGACAAAGATTATCAAACATCAAGAAAGGAATTACGATCATTATCAAATGAAAAACACAGAGACCCTGCAAACCAGCACACACGAACCACATATCATCAAACCATTAAAAAGTCACTAATGAGAAGGAAAAGAGCTGAACATATGACAGCAAAGAAAAACAAATCACCCCAATTTTCAAAGAAGGGGACAAGTACAACCCAAATAACTACAGGGGCATTACAGTAAGAAGCAACTTCATGAAACTTTTCTGTTGCATTATAAGTAACAGATTAGTCAATTTCATTCAAAAACATGCCCAAACCAAGAACAACTAATCATATCTAAATGTACAGTGAGGAAAATAAGTATTTGAACACCCTGCTATTTTGTAGGTTCTCCCACTTAGAAATCATGGAGGGGTCTGAAATTGTCATCGTAGGTTCATGTCCACTGTGAGAGACATAATCTAAAAAAAAAAATCCAGAAATCACAATGTATGATTTTTTAACTAGTTATTTGTATGATACAGCTGCAAATAAGTATTTGAACACCTGAGAAAATCAATGTTAATATTTGGTACAGTAGCCTTTGTTTGCAATTACAGAGGTCAAACATTTCCTGTAGTTTTTCACCAGTTTTGCACACACTGCAGGAGGGATTTTGGCCCACTCCTCCACACAGATCTTCTCTAGATCAGTCAGGTTTCTGGGCTGTCGCTGAGAAACACGGAGTTTCAGCTCCCTCCAAAGATTCTCTATTTGGTTTAGGTCTGGAGACTGGCTAGGCCATGCCAGAACCTTGATATGCTTCTTACAGAGCCACTCCTTGGTTATCCTGGCTGTGCGCTTGGGTCATTGTCATGTTGGAAGACCCAGCCTCGACCCATCTTCAATGCTCTAACTGAGGGAAGGAGGTTGTTTCCCAAAATCTCGCAATACATGGCCCCGGTCATCCTCTCCTTAATACAGTGCAGTCAGCCCTGTCCCATGTGCAGAAAAAGACCCCCAAAGCATGATGCTACCACCCCCATGCTTCACAGTAGGGATGGTGTTCTTCATTCTTCTTCCTCCAAACACGGTTAGTGGAATTATGACCAAAAAGTTATATTTTGGTCTCATCTGACCACATGACTTTCTCCCATGACTCCTCTGGATCATCCAAATGGTCATTGGCAAACTTAAGACGGGCCTTGACATGTGCTGGTTTAAGCAGGGGAACCTTCCGTGCCATGCATGATTTCAAACCATGACGTCTTAGTGTATTACCAACAGTAACCTTGGAAACGGTGGTCCCAGCTCTTTTCAGGTCATTGACCAGCTCCTCCCGTGTAGTTCTGGGCTGATTTCTCACCTTTATTAGGATCATTGAGACCCCACGAGGTGAGATCATGCATGGAGCCCCAGTCCGAGGGAGACTGACAGTCATGTTTAGCTTCTTCCATTTTCTAATGATTGCTCCAACAGTGGACCTTTTTGCACCAAGCTGCTTGGCAATTTCCCCGTAGCCCTTTCCAGCCTTGTGGAGGTGTACAATTTTGTCTCTAGTGTCTTTGGACACCTCTTTGGTTTTGGCCATGTTAGTAGTTGGATTCTTACTGATTGTATGGGGTGGACAGGTGTCTTTATGCAGCTAACGACCTCAAACAAGTACATCTAATTTAGGATAATAAATGGAGTGGAGGTGGACATTTTAAAGGCAGACTAACAGGTCTTTGAGGGTCAGAATTCTAGCTGATAGACAGGTGTTCAAATACTTATTTGCAGCTGCATCATACAAATAAATAGTTAAAAAATCATATATTGTGATTTCTGGATTTTTTTTTTAGATTATGTCTCTCACAGTGGACATGCACCTACAATGACAATTTCAGACCCCTCCATGATTTCCAAGTGGGAGAACTTGCAAAATAGCAGGGTGTTCAAATACTTATTTTCCTCACTGTATGTTCAGCAAACAAAACAAGGCTAAATATTTGGCTGCCTCATTGACTTTAAAAAGCTCCTTCGATTCTGTTTGGCATATCAGACTCTTCCTTCAACTCATCAAGAGTGGAAAAGGAGGAAAACCATACAGTATGATATCATAAAAGACATGTACAAAGACAATAAATGCTCTGTTAAGATTAATGACAAAAGAACCAATTATTTCAATCAGACCTAGGGAGTTGTCAAGGCTGCAGCCTCAGGCCAACTCTATTTAATATTTTTATAAATTAATTGGCCACAACCCTTCAAAAGTCACCTTGCCCTTGACTGATCTTAGATGGCAGAGAAATCAAATGCCTCCTTCACGCTGAAGACCTCCTGCTGAAAGCCTCTCGATTTTTGAAAAATATAGCAGTGATTGGGCCTTACCAATAAACATTGAGAAGTCCAAAGTCATGATTTTTCAGAAAGAAAGAACAAAAACCCATTATAAACAATAAATATATTTTTACAATCGGTGGAACTATTTTTCATTATGTCAACTGCTATAATTATTTGGGTCTTACAATTGCTTCAGGACAATTCTGACTGACCAAAATCTGACTGACAAAGCCTGTAGGACATTTTATAATATGAGAAAATCATTATTTTATGATTAAACTATGGCTGAAAGTCTTTGACAGCATCATCAAACCCATACTTCTATATGGCTGTGAAATCTGGGGCCCCAAATATAAATTAAATTATGAATCCTGGGAAAAATACCCTTTTGAAATTTTACACATAGAATTCTGCAAAAACATCATGGAAATTAACAGAAATGATCCAAGTCTGGGTTGTAGAGCAGAACTGGGCCGGTTCCCTCTCCTCACTTAAATCCAGATGAGAGCTGCCAAGTTCTGATTCAGACACACCACCAGATAACTACCATCACTATGCCTTTACACACAGGGCAGGACACCCAGAGAGTGACCTTACAGTATGCACTATTTAGTGGGAAAATATCAACTAAATTCATTCATGCAGTTCAGACTGGCAAAACTGAAACAGACAGAAAGAACCCAGGAAGAATACATTCATGATTGGCAGCACAAAGTCACACAAGTACATAAATTAAGCTACTTCCACAGAAGCAAGACTGATTATAAATTGTCACCATATTTGATCAATATTAAAGACTATTGACAAAGAAAGATACTGTCAAACTATCGTCTGAGTGAGCACAATCTGTCCGTAGAGACAGGCCGACACAGGCAGAGCTGGAGGCCCAGAGAGGTCAGACTGTGTTCACACTGCATTGAAGGAGTGATGGAGGTTAAGCTGCACTTCCTCACTTACTGCAATAATTATGAGACCGTTAGAAAAAACTTTGCATAAATACCACATATTACCAGGACAAAAATGATTTAGACAAACTCTCATATATTATGGGAGAGAAAGTAGAGTTATTCAGCTGGCAGAGCAGTATGTGTCCTCCTGTCATCATATGAGGGACAGAGGCTGACCCATCATGATATTTTAGCTCTATTGAAACTGCTATTTTAATATCCTTTTTTCTTCCCTTTCTCATCAGTATGGTCTCTGTATTTCACTTTGTCATTTTTTGCATTTTATTGTATTATCATTATTATTTATTTATTGTTTATACACATGTTTTATTACTCAGTGCTTTGGCAACATTGTACTTTGTATATGGTCATGCCAATAAAGCTCATTTTAATTGAATTGATTGCATTTGGAAACCATGGAAACACAGCATGCAAGGTTTAGAGATTAAATTACTATCACCCCCATCCCTCCAATTCATTCTTTATGAAAGAAAGTAGCACAGAAGATATTGGGTATGAGAAAAAGAGAATGAAATCAGTAATAAGCAGAGAGAGAGAGAGAGAGAGAGAGAGAGAGAGAGAGAGAGAGAGAGAGAGAGAGAGTGTCTGGGTACGTCAGTATAACATAATAGAAGCCTTGTAGAAGCCATTAATGTTTTTCAGCAGGTTGTTAAAGATGTTATTTTGAAGCACTTGAAATCATTGTAAAAGGCCACAGGTAGTTTTAACCCTTCTCTCCACATCTGAACTGAATCTGAACTGAACTGAATCTGAACTGAACATGTCAGTGGCTACTACTACACTACTGATGCAATTTTTGCAGTATGGAGTATACACTGTTCACAGTATACAAATTTGACATTTGGAATACCCGAATGACCTTCTTTAAAAATATGTAGCATAGACCTTCATGAGGTGAGCCACCCTTTTGAATTTGATGTGAATGAAAATAAGGCAGTGAGGAAAAGACTTACAGTTTGTACAATGACATTGCACAGTATATAGGTCCTAGAAATACAGCACATTTGTCTCTGGAGATTTTGTCTACTGAATTCAATTTTATTTTTTGTGTTGTAAAGATGTCTTTTCAGTGTTTTGTTAGCTGAATGATCAACAGCCAATTTTAAAAACAGTACATCCCATTGAACAGACTCTTCTTCTATTCCTCATAACCATCCTATTAATCAAAACAAGCAATTACAATTACCCTGATATAACTGAGAAAAGTTCTTGTTTGGCTGCATTAGGTTAAGTAAATGGCAGAATTTTCAAATTTTGGTGAGCTATCCCTTTACCCAAATCTTTAAAAAATTATCTGGTCTCTTTTATCCTGTAACTGCCATTAATTCTGTATGTATTTTCTTCACTCACTCGCATGTGTGTGTGTGAGAGAGTGTGTTGAACAGCCATTAGTCGGCATTGATAGAGTGAACCGTTACTCTTTGCAGTGTTGTGCTATGATTGCCCTTATATGGCTGTTGACCTTGGCTGTCTCTTTCCTTTAATGGATGGATTTGTTCTTTCAGGCCAGGAGGGACATTTAATGGTCTCGCTCTCTCTCTCTCACACTCTTTTTTTTTTTACTTACCCCAGTACACATGCACACTTTTCACTTTTTGCTTTCATAATGAAACATGCTGTGTAGGTCAGTTCCACTGTTAAAAAAATCACATTGTTTGCTACTTTATAATAATGAACCGTTCCAAAATCATGCGTTATTAATAGGAATGTGCACAATATTCAAATACCAAAATCATTATTTGTTATCCTGCACGTGTAAGGTCTTCAACCCGTTCGACGGTAGCCTACCTGACAAACCTAAAAGTTTTGGGCTAGGTTCGGGTCAGTTTTACCAAGTAGGCTATATGGTAAATTATAGGCTGTTCATACGTGCACTTGCACTGGATAGACGTCTTTAAATGTTGTGCCACAACTCACATTTTTCAGCGTACCGCGCAGGACCGTTGCACGTTTAGACACTGTGTTACGTTTAAACTAACTTTAATATTTATAAACGCATCTAAAGGCACGTTTTAAAATCCGTTGTGCAGGACTGGTGCATTTTTTAGACACTGTTAACTTCAGAACTCCAATAATTATTAACGCATCTCAAGACACCTCCCAGCAAACACAGTATGTTCTGACAATGTCACCAGTTAGTCGTCCTTTCGTCAGTTATATTACTTTATGACAGTGTTGTGGAGACATCACCAGTTAGTCCTCCTGTCATCAGTTATATTATGACAACAGTGTTAATGCCAAGATTTTATAATCTTTCATTTGACTCATTCAAGTAATGGCATGGCCATGTCCTCAAAATGTTACCAAATAATACAATATGCACCCCGGTCTCTATTTATTTTTCATATATCAAATCATCCCTCCATTAATTTTCACACCGCTTGTCATTAGAGCGCTCGCAGAAGTGCTGGAGCCTATCCCAGCATCTTGGGCTGAAGGCAGGGAAACACCCTAAACAGGTGGCCAGTCCATTGCATATCAAATCAGCATTCATAAAATATTTCACTTTATTTCATCCCTGCTCTTCTCAGCTTAATATGACAAACATTATCTTTGTTTCATTTAACCATTAGCCATCAGGAGGAATGCTTTCTTTGCTTGTACATCGCTTGAAATCAAACGGACGTTCTGTGACTTTTTTTTAGATCATTTTCTGAGGTAAAATGATGTTAAAATCTGTCAGTTTGCTCTTACATTAGTTAATTTGAATGAAACTACACTGTAAATTTGAATTCAATTTTATGTAAATTTGATAATTAGTTTAATACTCGTTAAACACAACATGAAAACGGCTTATTATTAGTGCATTACTCGTGCTATTTAGATGAAAAATGGCAAATGAACAGCCAGCCATTTCAGCAAAGTGTCATTAGTAAGGATTTAGGTAGCAACGTAACCATTTTATCTGTGCACATCACAGCTTATACAAATTAACTTGAAACATGACAAAATTTAATTTGAGTCATTTTAAGTTAATCGTATTTTATTTTTAAGATTTGGATATATTTAATATTTTTGGGCTTTAGTTACTAATTTATATCTAATAGTGTGAGTGCTTTATGATAGCATAAATCCCCCAAAAATGTAAGTTATGTCATCAACACAAAAGAAGATGTCTGTTAGGAAATGTACTGTTCCATACTATAAAAAGTTTCTGATATTAATTTCCCCTAGACCACATCCTGAGCCTTCTCCCCCAAAAAATAGTCAACTGAGATGAAGGAGATAAGGAAAACCTTAGCGACCATGCATGAATATGCTCGTGCACTGGGTGATGGGAACAGTCACCGACTAGAGGATGTGAACCTTAACACATGTGACACTCTGGGGGTGTCAGGGTAGAGACCAGGAGATCGGAGGTAAGTGATTCAAATATAGTTTTATTCAAGTATAGAAGGTGAAAGGTAAGTATCAGGTGACTTTTCAGGTGCTGGTTTAGTGAAGATAGTTCGTTGCACGGAGAACAACTGGAAATCCAAATGACTTGGATAGTAGAACATTCACTCTGTATCAGTTCGTTAACTCCTTCTCTTTTCTAGGAGCAATCGGGCCGGTTTGATCAGATCTCAGACAAGGGTTCAGGAATCGGATAAGTGATCTGGAGATGGCAGAACAACAGTGCATAGGGTTAGTATGAATCAGGTAAGAAAACGGAATACTCAGGTTTTCAGGATCGACGGAGATATCAGGACTCAGGGAGAAATGGTCTGTTCCTGTTGGAGGCTTGACAAAGACTGGATACAAGGTGAGTGTTTTTATGAGTTGGCTGATGAGGTGATAAGTGATGACCAGGTGTTTGTGATTTAGAATTCTGGGGAGAGTGATCTTTGAGTGGTGGACTGCAATGAACTTGACTGATCTCTGACAGGGGGAACTCCTCACCCTTGAAAAACATCTTAAAGAGGAGACCTTCAGGAAGAAAGTGGTGTGTTATTGGTGAAATATCACTGAAATACACGTAAAACACTACACATATATATATATATATATATATATATATATATATATATATATATATATATATATATATGCATTTAAAGGAACATTTAAAAATGTTAATTGTTAAAAATGTAAAAAAAATTTTATCTCTTAATGTACTTTTTTGAATAATAATTTTTTAATTTGCAGACCCAACATTTGTGTCTTGGAGGACCATATCCAGGTGAGAACACAGGGTGATGCGTATAGTGGCCTCCTACAATGTTTGGAAGGAGATCAGCTTAAAGGGGAAAAAAGGTCAAGAGACCACTTCTGATTATGAATATTATGAATGTTATAAAAAGTGAGTGCAAATATTCAAGCAAAGCAAAAGACATCTACAAATTTTTAAATTGTTGCTACTCAAAACTTACTATTAAAAACTTACCTTAAAGGGAGCAATGGAAAGGAGGCGAGAACCGGCTTGACAATATAAATAATATTTTAATTAAAAACTTAAACAAAAACACAAACACACACTACAGCGCAGCTGCCCATAAACAATCTCTCTCTCTCTCTCTCTCTCTCTCTCTCTCTCTCTCTCTCCCGCACCACCATCCACAGTCGGCCTTTATCCCTCTCGGAGGCTTAATTAGCCTGATAAGGGACCGGGCGTGTAAAATTTCAACCTCATTGCCTCTAAATTTGTTTTGAAGCTGTGTCTCCACTAGTTGGGTTAAAGCTGTGCCACAGTCCAGATGACAGTAGGGGGTTCAGTCCCTGGTAGAAGCTGCCACTGATAGATCATATCTTTAAGCCCCATTCACACATGCAATGACTTTGATAGTTGCTAAACCAACTTGGCCACACTGCTTTGTTGTACCGACATTGGCCATTTAAAAACCAAAACGTATCAGTTGACCAATACATGACATGACTGATCTTGGTTGGTTCTTATATACATAAGTGTATGTATACTTTTTATAGCCACTGTACATCTTTGATGTTGTGTACCCCAATGGTCTCCCCCACCACAACTGTCACAATAAAAGTATAGTTCACACAAAAATGAAAATCCTGTCAGCATTTACTCACCCTCATGTCATTCCAAACCTATATGACTTTTGTTCATCTTGGGAACACATGAAGATATTTGAAGAAAGTTGAAAACTCAAATTGGGGAGAAAAAAAATACAATGTCCCCCAAAATTGAATCACATTTATAATTTGCAATGATTTATGCCTTATGTAATCCCACATATGCACTTTACAGATTCATAAATACATCATATTAACCTCAGCCGTCCTGCCATTTACACATGTGTTTTTAAGCCAAGAGTTCTGTAGAGGAGATGGTTTTCGGTCACCCGTTTAGTCATGCTGTCATGCAACTTTTGCCCATGTGTAGTGTTTTAACAAGAAGGATCAAAGATTATAACACTGAGTTAAGGATTTGAATATTGGCTGAGAGAACAGACTTGGTACTAGATCGGTTGTGATGTGTAATGTACAGCAGGTAGATATTAGGCCTGATCTGTGACTTAACAATGTGTATATAACATGAAATCAGACAACCCAAACAAGACCAACACTGACTGATATACAAAGAACAAAAACAAAAATATATGTATGGTCCTCCGCCTCAACCCAGGCCCTACTCTCAGCCCCAGCGTTGAGCGCCCCACAGGTGGCATACGCCTCCCGTCTCCTGGACCCCTTCCAGGATCCAGAAAGCTCCAAACCACTCCTGAGACGGAAGACCAAGGCAGTCAGATGTTCGCTCCGGAGCTGGTACCAAGACCACTCCATCTCCTGGTGCAGGGCTGGGAGGAAAATCTTATTTTCCTTTCCATTTTTAGGCTGTGGTATCCACATTCTCAATAAAAGAGCGATTTCCTCATTCCATGGGTCATCCAGCCGGTGCGTGCCATTTTCACGATGCCCCGCCTACAGTCCCGGTTCCCCGGACACTGTCACCTTGCCTCCAGACCAGCGACTGCCCATCCCCGGCAGGCTGACGCTGACGAGTTCCAAAGACGCCTTTCCAGGACCTTTTCCTCAGTCTCTAACCAGCCCCCTGCTGGGGGCACAGAGCAAGGTAAGTGCTCTGAGTCTTTTGTCAGCACCCAGGCCTCGGGACGCGCTTTTGCCTCCCGACCCGGTATGCCAAAAACGATCGTCTCTCTAGTGCCCCTCGCTGGAGTCTGGCCGCATGGCTTTCACTGTCCAACCGATCGTGTTGGTTGGCCAGGACCATCCGACTTGGCTAAGCGATTCAATTTGCCAGGCTCCCGCCTCATTTCAACAGTATTCGCTCCACCGCGATGCGCGGCGAGAACCTCTGTGCCTTACGAGCAAGTTTAAGTTCTTTATTCCCGAGTCATGACAAACAACAGAATAACAGTTTGTGAACTCTCACGGTTAACCAAATATTACAAAAGATTACCATGCACATATTTAGGGTATTAAGGCATCTTTTGCTTTATCATTAAACATTAAATTCATGCAGGACTTAACCATTTTAATGTCATCTGTACTGTTGCACGGATTCTGTCACTTATGTGAATTTAAACCATCGACTTTGTACACAGCCAGGGTAAACTGCACCTTATCTTTGTGTTTGGAAGCATTTTGTAAATCAGCCGCTGTTCTCTGCAGTCCTTCTAATAAATGCACTGCACCTGTGAGACCCATATTCCCTGAGCGCGCACTCAAGTGCCTGTGCTCCTGCTGCTGTTGTCCAGCACGCATTCCGCCGAACAAATGCTATTTTACATAAGGCTGACATTTACATGGATTTATAATAGATATCACAAAATAAATAATTGATTAAGAGCAAAGGGCTATGGCCCTTTGGGTTTAGAAGCCCCTGAGTAATGGCTCAATCGGCGTGGTGGTTAATCCATCCCTGCACACAGTGATAGATGCAACAATGACTTGATTACTGTTAATATTGTATTCCGTGTTGCATGTACAGTAAGTGATAGTTAAAAAAACATCAAACAAATAAAATGGCTTAAGTAATTAGTAGTATGTAGGCAGAGCCGGCCCAAGGCATAAGCCCACCAGGGGGCCACCAAGAGCACATGAAAAGATAGCTTGATTTATATTTTTTGTGATTATACTATGTCAATGGACAATGGTAATTATACAATTAAACGCAATATTAAGTTAACGGGCTGCAGGATGCAAGCACATTCAGACAGCAAAACAACAGTAAAAAAAAATGACATCCTCTGGTGCAGAGAAAAGGAAAAAGATGATGATTTTTCAACAATCCCAGATCAATATATTTATATGGATAAACCATGCCTTTTGTGAGACCTTTTTTTTGTTTTTGACAGACAGTTGCATTACCTTCTAATATGACATCTAACATGGCTAGCTTTTATTATTATTATTTTCATCTTTAATCAGGTCCATCCTCTGCAGGCGAGGAGCATTTCCCAGCACCTGCATCCACTGACTGTACTGTTCCTTCCATGTCTGTTTCAACCTCAGTGGATGTGGCAAGTTAATAGCACAGCAGCCTTTGTATTTGCTCAGTTTACTGTAGAATATCCTAAGATTCATATTTCTAATTATAATTATTAATGTAATTTCCTTATAGGTCTTTCTACTTCTGTGGTCATTGGGATCGATGTCACATCTACCCCCTTAGCAACTTCCAGCCTACACCATGGATCAGCAGCTCCTCTAGTTGACCCAGCTGAGTGGTCATCTATCTTGTCCAACTCAGAAAGGACTGATCTGGTAAGCAGAGGGCCACTGTCTATAAAGGAAAACTTCACATTCCCTGAAAAACCTGATGGCCAAAGCTCCCACTACCACTACACCTACAGAAAATTAATTAATGGGGAAAAAATGTAAGTGGAGCTGGCTCACTTATTCAAAAAGAAATGATGCAGTCTACTGCTTCTGCTGTAACTTGTTCTCTAGGAAGTCCACAAAACTGGTAACAGAGGGACAACAATATTGGGTAAATACAGGTGTGCTACTGTTACAATTAAAACTGTAGAAGGGTAAAGCCAGGCAGACATTGGTATGTTGTAAGCAACACAGCTAAAACTAATCAAATGGATAAGGGGTATGTTAGGTTTATAGAGTGATAATAATGAAGCATTGACAATATTCAATCATATTGGCAGCACCGAGGGGCCCCCAAATAAAATTCTGCTTAGGGCCCCATAAAGCCTTGGGCAGGCCCTGTATGTAGGGGTGTAAAATGCATAAAAATTATGCTGAAACTTTGATGCATTACGGAATTTAATATTTAATTAAAATGACTATAATAATATCTAATACGTTACAGAGGGTGAGGCAGATTACAGGCATTCTCTCACAACAGTTTATTATGAACCAAATATCCTTTCTACTCCATTGACAAACGTGCCATTAATTTGTTAAGTCATTAAAATGTAACACAGGGCTAAAAAGATTTATAGCTAAAAAGCAATTGATCCAGTGGTTGTTAACGGTCACTTAATTACTTTATTGTGCATTATTTCTTGCAAACCCACTTTTCCATAGGCACACCCAGAGTCTTGTTTCTGGCTACGTTACAGAGATGCAAATATTACCCAATAAATTTGACACATTATTATAGGTGTATGACAGCGTAGATAATAAACTCTTTTTTTTCCACATGTACACAAACATTTTAATAAAGAGTCATATAGTGGCTCCATCTGCTTACATTTAGGTGTGTTTGAGTGTGTGAAAATGACTGTACGAGAAATAGATAGAGCAGGTGGCTGGTGTTGAATAGATCCACAGACAGTTTGGACGTTAAAATAAAAATGTTGACAGTGTAAATGAGAAAACTTTAACCGCATATCTGTGCATGTGTGTATAGGTAAGTGTTAAGCATTAACAATAACAGACAACGTAATTAGAAAAATAAAGTTGCCTCAATAAGATTCAAAGTGACCATGGTCAATTGCAGTGCTAAGGCTTTTGGTAGTGTTCACAGATGGACACGACTGATTGGCCAGAGAAACTGTTGTAAAATATCCTTACACTTTATGCAATGACTTAATATGTAATAAATTTTAATCTTAATTCAATCTAAGTCTGAGTGTAATCCTCCAATCATATGAAACAGCATTTGCAACCCATTTTACTTCCGTAATGTGACGTCGTTCTGTGTGAAACAACGAATGTAATATGGGGCATGACTTGATTTTAACCATCGGTTATTGATTGGATAATTAACTCAACTCAACTCAACTCAACTTTATTTATAGAGCACTTTCAAAACCACAAGTGGAACCAAAGTGCTGTACAGAAGGTATAAAAGTAAAAACAAAAACATAAAAACAATGCAAACATATGACAAAAAAACTTACAAAGCATTGTCAAAAGCTAAAGTGAACAAGTAAGTTTTAAGCGCACTCTGAAAAGCACCCAATGAAGGACAAGTTTTTACAGACAGAGGAAGGTCATTCCAGAGCCTAGGAGCTGCAACAGAGAATGCCCGATCACCTTTACATCTTAAACATGATCAGCGGAACCATGAGAAGCAATTGATCGTTAGAGCGCAGAGATCTACTTGATTGACAGCGGCTGATTAAATCAGTAACATACTCAGGTGCTAGGCCATGCAGAGACTTAAAACATACAACAAAGCTTTGTATTGGATTCTGTATCGTATGGGTAACCAATGTAATTTAATTAAAACCGGAGTAATGTGCTCTCTCTTCTTAGTGCCCGTTAAAAGTCTGGCAGCTGAATTCTGAACGAGCTGCAAGCTGAAAGAGAGAAGCCTGACTCACACCCAGATACAATACATTACAATAATCCAAATGGGATGACACAAAGGCATGAACAACCTTCTCCATATCGTCAAAAGAAAGGATAGATTTCAATTTAGAAACTGATCTAAGATGGAAAAAACTATTCTTAACGACAGCATTGATTTGCCGGTCAAATTTAAGCTCAGAGTCAAAAATGACACCAAGGTTCCTCACGCTAGACAATTTTTTCCCAGGAAACAACCCCAGGCAGTCATCATCCACACAGCCCTTAATCCAAATAAAATCATCTCGGTCTTATCCTCATTTAATTGGAGAAAGTTATTCGCAAGCCAACACTTAACTTCGGCCAAACATGCACGAAGAGACTGAATGGCACATCTATGGCCATGTTTCAGTGGTAAGTAAATTTGAGAATCATCCGCATACAGGTGATAATGAATCCCAAATTTCTCAAAAATCGAGCCTAGAGGGAGCATATAAAGGGAAAATAAAGTTGGTCCCAGTATAGAGCCCTGTGGAACCCCACACACAAGAGGGGCAACAGAAGAAAAATAATCCCCTAAACTGACTGAAAAAGTCCTATCCTTCAAATAGGAAGAGAACCATTTCAGGGCTAAGCCCTGAATACCAACCTGATTCCTAAGACGACCAATGAGAATGTTATGATCAACTGTATCAAATGCCGCTGTAAGATCTAACAAAAGCAGAACAACACGGTTTCCAGAATCAACACCTCGTAGGATATCATTAGAGACCCTCAAAAGAGCAGATTCTGTACTATGACCAGCTCTAAAACCTGACTGGAATCTATCGGCGATGTTATTCCTCATTAAAATGTCATTAAGCTGTGCATGCACAATTTTTTCCAGTATCTTCGAAATAAAAGGCAATTTTGAAATCGGACGAAAACTACTCATGTCAAAAGGGTCTAAGCCGTTTCTTTTTAGAAGGGGCTGAATAACCGCATGCTTAAAACTAACCGGAACAACACCAGATGACAAACTAGTATTCATAATAGACAGAATACTTGGGCCAATGGAATCAAGTACCTTCTTAAACAGAGAAGAAGGGAGCACATCACCAGGGGACCTGGTGGGCTTCATATGAGCAGTTATATCATTAAGCTGCTGCAAAGAAACAGGCATAAAACAGGTTAATTGATTCAGTAGGGTCAACACGAGTAAAACAAACATTGACAACAGATGAAATCTGAGATCTAATTCCATCAACTTTACCAATAAAAAGTTTAAGAACTCTTCACACATCTTAGCAGAAGGAGTGAATGAAGGAGTAGTAGTCGGATGAAGAACAGCATTTATAGTCGAGAAAAGTACTCTAGAATTATTACAGTTTCTGGAGATGATATCAGAAAAATAATTTGATCTAGCCAATTTAACAGCTCTTTGAAATTCGTTCAAATGGTTCTTCAAAATCTCATAAGAGACTTGTAATTTATCTTTGAGCCATTTGCGTTCAGCCCTCCTACACTCCTGCCTAAGAGCGCAGGTAGTACTGTTCAACCAGGGCTGTGATTTGACTTTTTTTTTTCCTGACTTTAACAGGAGCCACAACATCTAAAATCTCTAAACAAGAAGAATTAAACTGATCGACCAACTCTTCCAAACCCATACAGGGAGAGTGTGACTCGGTCAAGGAAAAAAAAGAAGAGACATTAAAAGCAGCTGAAAAACTACTAGCTGTGCATGGATTGAGTATGCGGGATGGAACTGAGGCAGAAGCAATATTACTCGGCGCGCCACAAGGAAAGTTAGAACTTAAAATTACAGTCTTATGGTCCGAAAAACAGTATCGACAATCTTCACGCTATCAACAGAGAATCCCTTAGATAATACAAGGTCAAGCGTATGACCACGTTCATGAGTTGGACCTAAAACGCATTGCAAAAAAACAAATGACTCTATTAAATTTAAAAATTCTTTGACCAGGGGCTTTGAAGGGCAGCACACATGTATATTAAAATCCCCAAAAATTAGAATATTGTCAAAAGAAGAGACAATACCAGATAAAAGTTCAGAGAACTCTTGTATAAAATCCCCATGAAAATTTGGGGGTCTATAAATCAAAACACATAACACAGATTTAAAAGAATTCAGCGTAATTAGCTGAGATTCAAAAGTGCAAAAGGATGCAGAAGGTAAAAGTCTACACCTAAACTTGTCTTTAAAAACAACTGCAAGACCCCGCTCCGACCAACAGACCTAGGGGTACTAAAAAACTGCAACCAGGAGGAGAAAGTTCAGAGAGAGAAGTCATCTCACCAGCCTTAAGCCAAGTCTCAGTGACAAATAAAAAATCAATTTCATGAGAAAGAAAAAGATCGTTCAAAATAAAGGTCTTATTTGCCAGAGATCTCGCGTTAATCAACGCCATTGTCACTGGAGTAGGAGTGGTATCAGAAGAGGATTGCAGAGAGGAATCACAAAACGCCACCGGACTCCTGTCATGTAATAGAGAGCGAAGATTCCGACGATCAACTCCTCGATCTGCAGACCGTCGCCTTACGCACACCATCTGCGAAAACTGAGGCATCAACGCCGAAGACGGGAAGACAGGCACAATGTATGAACATCTCAGGTTCACGACCACGGCCTCCGCCATCGAAGAAGCAAGTCCGATGACTGGACACTTCCCGATCTTCTTCGATCTCACAAGGACTCCAGAACGCTTCCCACGCCTCCTTCGCCGTTTCCTCCACATACACAGACATCCCGGCAGGTAACACATGTTCCTCAATGCGACTGGCACATAATGCGAGTGCAAATGCCAATCATCTCTGGGATCGCAAAATAAACAATCAGACACAGCCGATCGAATATTAAATAGCGTCATGCGATCATATACCAGGGGGGAGCAAACAGAGCGCGTGATAAAACAAACAAAAAACATTACAAATAAAAGAGACAAGGACAGACTGTGGCAAGCCGGCAAACATCCTGGCGCCATCTTGAAAGCCTTTTTCTAATTTAATTAAAAGTGGGCATTCCATTCCAGAATGCAGTGATACCTGAATACAAGTTTGTTGTTGATTGTGGAGGACTACTATCCTCCTGAAATGCTGTCAGCAATGACTTTTGAGGAGGCTTTTTGACTGGGACTTGGAGGGTCAAGGTTCACCCATAGGGCAACTTGACGTTTCCCAATATAATTTTTACTTTTCTTTTTTCTTTTTTATGGTGCTTTTATTGCATTAACATTTATTATATTAATGTTGACCAACTTTAAATTACTGATGCCTTTGAACATCTTGCCAATTAGTGTGTAGTGTAGAACTGTGTATAGTGGTTGCATCCACAGAGGATAAATATAATACTGAGAAACCACACACACACACACTTTAAAAAGTTCATGTTAACTTGATTCTGAGAGGAATTTTAATATAGTTGAAAAAGTATCCCACAGTATTCAACAACATATCATATTAATTTGACCGATCAACAATGATGATGAATACACAGACAAGAATACGGAGGCAGATGTGACCGAGTGGTGTCACAACAATAATGTGGCCCTGAATGTCAATAAGAAAAACTCATTTTCGACTCCACTGCACCAAGACATTTTCTCCACTCTAATCATCACTAATGGGGCCACAGCGGAGACAGTGTACTGCCTCAGGTTACTCAGGCTGCAGATTTGAAATTGTCCTTCCCCAGACCATAAACACCAAAGACATTGCCATGAAGATGCAACAGCACCTCCTGTTTCTGCTATATTTTAAAAGCATAATTTAAAATGCTGGTGGCAGCTCTGTTTGTTATCAGAATACTGCAGCCCAGGTCAAGAAAGCATATTACTTTTATAGGTTACACATTATGGTGTTAATTCATCAGGGGTGAACCTTTTTTTTTTTTTCTAAAAATATTATTTATATTTTAAGAGTTTCTGTTGCCTTGCAAAGAACAAGCAAAAGCAGTAATCTATCATGGCCAGTGCCGACTATTTTCGTCAAGGAATACTGGGCGTACATAGTCAATGTCAGGTTAATTGCCATTTTTACACATTGCAGTGAAATAAACACAACAAAATGATGTTCCTTCAGTAAATTACATATCCATTTGACTTAGTAATGCAGTATTTACACAAAACAGAATTGAATTGATGGTAGATATAAAGTATGATAATTTAAGCTATCGTAACATTATACATCCTGATTAATATTCATAAGAACAGCTGATAAGTTTTACACTAGAGTGCAACAGTGCCCACCCACTTTATTTTTTAGCTGTCTTGGTTCCCGAAGTATTTTATTTTTTTTCAAATTATTTCTACCATAGGGATTTCATAAAATGTTTCATAAAAGAGTTCTAAGCCATTAACCAAGCCAACCAGCTCCGTTAATCACAACAAGGGCGGAATCGCCCGGCAATCCCTTCCCGCGCCTGTAGGACTACAGCGCCACCGGTCAGTATACAATAAAACCAAAAATGTACTTGAAAATCAGACAAAAAAACAAAACAAAATAAAAAGGTACAAAACTGTGACCTTAAGTGTGTTCTATTTGCCTGTTGGAGTAGAGACAAGTTGGACAAAATTTTCAACTGACATCAGCTGCCTCTTAAAGACACGTCTTTTTAAAGATGACTTTCCGTCTTTGTGCAGTTCCTAGGTGCGATCGTTACCTCTCCACCTCTCACAGCCACGATCACTCCCTTACTTGTCTGGGCAATAAACACGTTGAGGAAGCGTCCGTGGATGTTTCATATTCTTATTTCGAGAGCATTACCATGGCAGCGTTGTGGTCGCGGCTTACCTTTTTTCGAGGGAAAGCCACTTAAGCTGTCCCTGCCGCTGGTCCTTCTACCTACGAGTTCGAGGCCACCTCGGTTGACGCTGAAAGCGATTCGGGGACTTCAATGGGTATGGTTCTGCTGGGTAATTTCCCACGGACCGCTCATTCCCCAGCATGCTCATTTGCTCCCGTCCAGCTCTGGAATGAGACAGACAGCTCACCTCAGTGCCAGCCTAATGTCTCTTTCGGAGCTCGCGGGTTGGATGAGATGAGGATCGCTGCATCGGAGAGCATCTTGGTGATGTCGGACGCAGAGGACTCGATGGCTGGTTCGTGGGTTTGGCACACCGCTCGTGGCCACGTCCCCCCAAAGTGCCCTTGTTCCCGGAGGTGCACGACGAGCTAACGAGGTCGTGGGTGGCACCTTTCACTGCCCGAACACAATCCTTCAGTTCGTCCACTCTCTTTACCCTCGACGACGTAGCAGCCAAGGGTTATGCCGCAATATCACAGGTGGACAAAGCAATCACGGCACACCTGTGCCCGCTGAGCGCTGCCACCTGCCAGAATCGCCTGGCATTCCCTTCCTGCTCCTGTAGGACTACAGCGCCACCGGTCAGGCTGCCTCCACCCTTCATGCTATGGCCCTCCTACAGGTCCATTAGGCCAGCACTCTAAAACAGCTGCACGAGGGTAGTTCTGATCGCGAGTGTCTCCCCCTGTGGCGACAAACTCAACAGGCTCCGCCCCAGACCGAGCTCAGTTCTCGGCACCGGCGTAGAGCACCCTGCTGGAGAGGGACGTCCCCTGCTTCTTGGCCGCCCCTGAAATGGAATGCCTCACAAACGCATCCCCCCCCGCCTTCACGTGCACCGCTGCATCACATAAACCACACCCCTGGTGACAAGTGGTGACGAGTCAAGACGCCGGCCCCAAAGGCCCTCCTCCTCAGTCGCTGGCCCGCCTTATGCCGGGTGCGTGGAGGTAGGTAAGTGCTTCGAGGATTCCCTCAGCACGACCACCTCTGGTCAGAGCACCGATATCTGACGCGGCACTCACTGCTCCCTCCAGCCGCGAGGCCCCACCCCAGGAACGTTGGATGTGATCCTTCCATTAGTGTTTGGACGCATGGCTGTCGCTCTCCAACCTGTCATGCTGGTTGGCCAGAACCATCCGACTCGGCGATTCAATTCACCAGATGCCCGCCCCGGTTATGCGGCATTCTCTTGACTTTAGTGAAGGATGAGAGTGGTGCCATCCTACAAGCAGAGATCGCGGTCCTCCTACAGAAGGGCGTGATAGAGCCTGTACCTCCAGCCGAGGTGAGACAGGGGTTTTACAGCCATTACTTCATCATTGCGGCCAATATTGGACCTGCGAGTCTTGAGCTGGGCCTTGCACAGAGTCCCGTTCAGAGTCATATTCTGATGTGCATCTGTCATTAACATTGATTCGTGGAGGTGGACCTGAAGGACGTATACTTCCCATCTCGATTTTACCTTGACACAGACCCTTCTTATGATTTGTGTTCGCCGGTCAGGTGTATCAGCACAAGGTCCTCCCCTTCGGCCTGACCCTGTCCCCTCGCGTCTTCATAAAGACGCCACCACATTTTCAGCCCTTGGATGGACCTTGGCTGGAATCGCCATACAGGAAGTGTCCAGGCACATTGTGGTTATTGCCGTTGATCCAGGGCAAGCACGCGTTGGTCAGGACGGACAACATGACGGTAGTGGCTTATTTAAACCGCCAAGGCATTTTACGCTCGTGCCGCATGTCGCAACTCGCCCGTCACCTCCTCCTCTGAAGTCAGCAGTGACTCAGGTCGCTGTGGGCCACTCACATCCCTGGCAACCTCAACATCATAGCAGATGCTCTGTCGTGGCAGGTGACGCTCAGGGGAGAGTGGAGACTGCACCCCCAGGTGGTCTAGCTGATAATGAATCACAGGCAGACCTGTTCGCTGATTTGTATATGCAAACTCAGCCAGTGAAGCACACAACACCGTTGCCATCAGCGAGTCTGGCCAATCGCGAATAAGCTATGTCATCATCAGAGCTAAAATGAACCTTCGCTCCGCTATGGAGCAACTGCGCCGTCTGAGCCAGGAAGTCTCAAAATGCTCTTGCAGTACTTTGATGGCATACATGGGGGTTGTGGCGCCATCTTTCTAAACGACATGCACTGCTTCAAGTCCGGTGCCAGTCGGTCAGCACACCCTCATTATGGGTCATGGGTAGTGTAGTTCTTTACCAGTAATTACGCAAATAAAAAGGATTCAAAAATAAGTTGAAAAAATGCAGACTGATGGCTTCAGCTGAAGCATATATCATTGATTCACAACCTCAGAGCTTACGGTAGGTCTGTCTTTAAAGGTTTATAAATCATAATTAATTCCTAAGCCATCAAATGAACTCAACATCACATTCCGCAGATCAGAGAGATATCATAAAAATTAATCTATGGTGCCTAAATTGCTGAAGGAGACAATCTCTCCCATGCCTACTTAATTTCAATCTAGGGTTTGTAATGACAGAGCTGACCACTGACCTTCTGAACTTCCACACAGAGCTAAAGCAGGTTTTCTTTGAAAGGTTTCCCTATGAGGTCCTCATGAGATCCTAGTCCCAGTCTTTTGCTCAAAGTGCTGGTGTATTAGTTGAATACTTTGGGTAATCCGATTGTAAATCGATTTAGATTCAAAGAAGGATATATGGTTCTTAAGGCATTGTCAACAAATCCATAAAGTTAATTTTCACTGTATTGATCATTCTGTCACTTTACTCTCCAACCTGTTTCATGTTGTATTTGTTAGATTAGTTTTATGCCTAGAATAGCAATAAAGTTTTTCTGTATTCAAAGATAATTTGCAGATGACACCACTGCCATCGGCCTCATCCGAGATGATGATGAGTCTGCAAACAGAAGGGATGCTGAACAGCTGGCTGTCTGGTGCATCATAACAATCTTGAGCTGAACAGACTCAAAACGTTGGAGATGATTATGGACTTTAGGAGGAACACCCCAAGACTGACCCCCTCACCATTCTAAACAGCACAGTGTGAGACACACATTGACTCCATTGTGAAAAAGGCCCAGACGTGGTTGTACTTCCTTCAACAGCTGAGGAATTTCAACCTGCCACAGGCGCTGCTGATACAGTTCTACTCAGCAGTCATTGAGTCTATCCTCTGCACTTCAACAACTGTCTGGTATGGTTCAGCTATGAAATCAGATATCAGATATTTTCTGTGGTATAATTCCATGATTTTAACAGTTTTCACTTCAAAACTTTACCTAAATATGTGTAATATTATTTTCCATAAGCCATGAGAATAATATTACTCCAATAAGTGAATTAATAATAATTCCCTTATTAAAGCTAATTCCTTACGATTGAAATTGTGAGCAGATACAACAAGACATTGTATTACGATTTTAATGGTGGATAATTTTATTAAGACAAATAATCTAGTTATTTGTCATTTATCTAATTTATAATGGTTGTCGAACATGACTGATTCCACTATAAATTTCCTTACATACTAATGTAGAATAAGGACAGTTTAATTTAATTACTAGCTCACACATACTGTTTCCTACATATAATGGTGGGGGTACTCGGGTACTTTAACCCATCCCGTGTACATTTATACTACCAAATTTGCTGAATATAATGGTGGGGGTATGCGGGCACTTTAATCAGTACTGTGTACATTTATACAACTAAATTTCCTACACCTATGTATAAAAGGAATGGGATGTTTACTTCCTGAAACAAACTTTTGTGTTATATTGTTTCCCCAGTGTCTAAAGCATATAATGTGAACTATACCAGTTACAAAATCAAGCTGATGTTGTATACTATTGTGATTCCTTTATATGCGTTTTGACATTGAACTGTTAATGGTTCATATTTAATGGTAACAGCACTGGATGCCACTGTTGCCATGATAATATGACACAATCATAGGTTCTATACATATTAATTTTCATTTAAGGTAATATAATAATAATAGTGAGACTTAATGCATTCACTGTTACATGTAGAAATCTTAATGTGTTCCCAGGTAGCGGCTACGCAGGGGATTTTAATAGTCTCTCAGCCTCTAATTAAAGTTAAAGAGGTCTTAGTTACCCTATGCAAGCTTGAAATCACACAGCTTCTGTGTGAAGCTAATTATCCAGTTAAGAGCACTTGAATGGCACTGTATCTTTAATCAATCTGAGCTTATCCTCACTTCTCTTTTAGTAACAGACATTATTTTATTGCAGTTTTCATCTCAGATAGTCTTTCACCTTCATGCAGCTCCTTTCAAATACACAAAGATTGAAAGAGCAAGACAAAGAGAGTCAACATGCCACAGGTGTGTGAATAGCTTTTTGTTGTCCTCCATTCAGCAAGCTTCAAATCAGCTTGATTGCCTCATCTCAATGTAAGAGGTTTTCCCAATTTACCTCAAGTTTAACGATCTTAATTTCTCTGTAGTTCTAACATCCTCCCACACGTCGCCTCAAATTATAATTAATTGGTTTTATGCACTCCACATAGTTCTTCAAACTGACTTGAAATCAAAGAATCAAAGAATTGTTGCAGAAGCTGATTTGTATTGCTTATAATAAACTGTAATTGTGAATGTTGACCCTACAAATTAGTTTGTGCTGTTGAAGAAGAATAGTGATCAAAGACAACTGTCACGATTCCCCGTCGTCTGCTCAGTGTTTCACTTGTCAACTGTCTTAAAACTACACTTCCCATAGTTCCCTGACCTCATCACTGCCAGCAGTCCCTCATTGTTCTCACCTGTGTCCTGTTTGATCTTCATTCTCCCTGTGTATTTAAACCCTGTTTGTACACCGATCATTGTTTGTAGATGTCTGGATGTTGATGTGTTGCCTTGTCTACCCAATTCGTGTACCCTTGATATTTTCCTGTTTTTGGTTTCATTTTCCCCTTGTGGCTGTTTCCTTTGTTCCTGTCTTGTTTATTTTCATTTTGTTCAATTAAAAAAAACTTAGATCCTCACCCCTCGTCTGCCTCCTCCCGCTTACGTAACAACAACAGCTTGTCAGTAAAATATGACTCATATAGATGGTTTATGAGGCTACTGGCTTGTAATTACAACTTACAAACTTGGAAGTAGGAACTTGTCAGGAGAATGTGATGGCAGAATTATTGTTGATTTCAGCGAATGTTATTCCAAAGAAAACAAAAACATTTTCATAATATTTTGTCAAAATAAAATAACTTTCTGATTTTTTCACTGAGAACGGCAACACAGCTTGTGGCTTAAATTTTTTAATTTGTGTGATTGCGTGGTCTGTGCCTGGCTGTTGCCACTCAAAACCCCTTTGATTGCATTCTTTTCTTTTTTTTCATGCTGTGAAGGAACAAGGGATGACCAGATGAGATTTTGCTTTGAGTGTTTATTTGTGTGTCTATGTTGGAATTATTGGTCTACATCACTGTTGACACAATTACACCTAACATGTTGTTTCTCATGTTGTTCATCAGGCTGCCCTGTTGGGTGGGTGTGTGCGTGTGTGCAATTCCACTCTGTAAGGTGTTATTTCTGCTAATGTAGCAGAATTCAGTAAGTGGTGATTGACATTTGAAATCACCTATCAGCGAGGCAGGTTTCCCATTTAAAAAAGCTGGTTGGTTGTGCCTGGGATGCGTTACGTCTGGCTTTCACACTTTCTTCGGCGTTGATGACGGTAGCTGCAGCACGTCTGTTTGCCTGTCGTGTTCATTTTTTCCAGCATGTTCCATTACTGGATTGGATGACCGTTTCACCCCTCAGGTATGTGGTTTAAAGCTGTCTTTGTACTGAGCCGGTGGTTTATATTTGCTTGGAGGTATAGCTATTGGGTGATGTTTTAAGTAATGTGCGGTTCCCGGCATCTCTCAGTTAATCGGCGGATTATATGAATGCCATAAGCTTTTGCCTGTGAAGGGACTGGATATTTGAGCGACTTATCTTTTTCTGGTAAGTGGTTTCTTTGTATGCAATTACGAGCGGGTGATATGTTATCATTAGTAATGCATTCTTTTTGTTTGTATTCATCGTATGATTCTCCCTCTCGTTTTTAGCGATCATTGTCCTCTGCTGTCAAAATAGTTTTCAGCCCTGTCGCTTTTATGCTACCATGCTGTGGGAACGCATTCATCTGGAAAATAGCAGCGGGGTTGTTGCTGTCTGGTTTCATTTCATTTTGGTTTATGTTTTATTATTTTCTTTTCCCTTGGGGTGAGGCTCGGTTACTTAATTACTAGACATCAAGCGGTGTGGTCGTGCCGTGTGAGAGCTATCCCTCCCCTCGTCTGTATTGAGTTTTTTACTAGTTTTCTTTTTGAATATTTATTTGTGATGTTTTTGTGATTGCTCACCACTGTTGCATATGGCGTGACTGAGCTATATGAAACTATCAAACTGTGAGTACGCATGGCTGAGCTATATGAAACTATCAAACTGTAAGCAATATTTATTTATTGTGCTACTTTAGTGAGTACTCATCACTGTTGCCTGTTGCATGAATGAGCTATATGAAACCATCAACTGTGATTAAATTTAAGTGTTGTTATTTACTTATTTTTGATTTCTTTCAGGAGCTGGGGGTCCCACGAGTGGAGGGCTCTTTGTCTTCCTGTGGTGGTGGTACTCCTTCAACGTGTGCCTTGTGACACTTTTGAAGTGTTTGGTTGTGTGATCTGAGTGCACGGTGGTATGTTTGTAAGTGTGGTTTTGGATAACTAGCTTTGGTGATCGCTCCTTCCATGGGGAACCTCAGCCCTGCAGGTTGGTGTTGTGTATTTTGTGTTTTTCTTTTCTTGTGTAAATTGTATCTTTGTATTGTATTCTTATTGTCTTTACTGTAGTGTATTTGAAACGGAGAGCCGTCATCCACTATATAGTGCCATTGAGGCTATTTTAAAGAAGTGACACTTTTTAAAATACATTTTTTATGAATAAATTTTGTATGTATCAAGATTTGTATGTTGATATGATCCCCACATTTTCTGCCTACCATTTTTTTAGAGAATCGAACCTGTGTGACCTAATAACCATTTTTGGTTGTTATTAATATTTCCCTGGGTGAAATTCCCAGGATGGCGTAGTCAAAAGTCCTTATACGTAAAAGAACTTTGTGTGGTCAAAATCTGTACCGCTCCATCACATTCTGGCATAGTCAGCAGGATCCCTATTGTGTAGTGCAGAGATGTGGGTATTGTTTTTGTTGGTTTAGTGTTTTGGATGTTGTGGGTTTCATTTTCTTTTGCTGAAACCATACAGCAGCAGTCTTTCCTTTTGTGGGTCAGTGTGAAGAGTAGATACTTAGAATTTTGCTTTTTCATCTATAGTGGTAAGTGATTGTTTTGCAATTAAGGATGATGAACTACATGAGAGAATTGGTAGCCCAGCTAAAGGCAGATAATGAAAGATTGAGACAGGAGCAAGTGCCGTTTGCGCTTCCGGGTCCATCTAGTGCTTCCATTCCTGCCAGACCCCCCACTCATTGGTACTGGTGCACCAACAACGGAGCGATTTGTTTTTGATCCTAGGGACCGAAGGTGCCGAAAATGTAATGGTAGGTCCGGCATTGGTATCGATGAGTGGGTGGAAGTGGCCAGGCCTACATGAGGCTTCACCATCTCTCTAATATTGATCAGGCATTTTTCTTGTTTGATCATTTGGAGGGAGAGGTGAGGGAGGAAATTCGATATCGGTCGGGGGACGAGAGGGAGGATCCAAATAAAATCATTCAGGCATTGCATGAATTGTATGGTAGCTCTCCAAGAGTCATTTTTTCCAGGAGACAACAAGATGGGGAGACCTTATTGGAGATCTCCCTGATCCTGATGAATCTTCTGGAAAATGTCAGTTGCCTTATGGCGTGCCTAATATGGAAACTTTGCTGCGAGATCAATTTGTTGAATATGTTAGTGATGGGGCCCTTAGACGTGAATTGAAAACGTAAGTCTGTCATCAACCCACTGCTACGTTGTTGGACATTCGCAGTGAAGCTATTCGCTGGGAGTGGGAGGGAATGCCTGGGGGGGCACGGGGCCGAAGCCAGTCCATTCCTTCTGCTTATGGTATTCAGTATGGTGTACAGGGACATCATCACTGGGAGAAGTAGCATCTCAGCGATATCTGAATTGAGTGAATTATGAGAAATGCTGAAAAAGCAGCAACAACAATTGAATTAGTTGACCCAAAGTATGGAAGATCAAGGTAAGGTGAAGGCATTAATGGAAAAGTATTTGCCTGTGTTTTCCATGCATGATGGGGTTTGATAACCCCTTGCTGGATTATGTTCCTGTGCGGCAGTGGTATAGGCGTATTCCTCCATCCGAGTATGAGGTAGTGAAGGCACACATTAACCAACTGCTTGAGGCCCAGGCAATTACAGAGAGCTGCAGCCCTTATGCTTCACCCATCGTCCTGGTCAAGAATAAGGATGGTAGTCTACGCATGTGTGTAGACTACCGTCATTTAAAGTATAAGACCAGGAAGGATGTATTTCCTCTACCCTGCATTGAGGAGACATCTGACTCGCTGGCTGGGGCATGTTAGTTTTCTACCATGGACCTTGCCAGCGGGAACAATCGGGTTAGTGTTACGGAGGCAGATAGATCTAAGACTGCATTTTTGTACTCCTTTTAGGAATAGGATGCGTTTTGGGCTTTGCAATGCCCCCAGTACCTTCCAACGATTGATGGAACAGTTGTTTGGGGATCAACAATGCCAGTCTCTGCTCTTGTATCTGGATGACATTGTTGAGTTTTCTTCTTCAGTTGACCAACATCTGGCTCGGATGGAGGTAGTTTTAAGCCGGTTGCAGAGGGAAGGGTTGAAGGCCAAACTATCCAAGTGTGCCTTTTTCAAACAGGAAGTGCAGTATTTAGGTCATGTGATCTCGGCTGAGGGGGTCTCTATAGACCCAGGTAAGATTGCGGCAGTCTCACAGTGGCCTTGTACAACCAGTGTTGCGGATTGCGTTTATTCTTTGGGTTTGCTAGCTACTACCGACGTTTTGTGGAGGTGTTTGCTAGGTTAGCTGCCCCTCTACATAGGTTGGTGGCTGAGCTAGCAACTCTAAAGCGCCCAAAGCATAGGTCCCAGGATTTATCTGGAGCCTGGTCTGCAGAGTGTCATTTGACTTTCAAATATAGTTCAGGGAAGATCAACCGCAATGCTGATGCCTTGTCATGACAAAATCTTCCGGTGGTGGAAGAAGTTCAGGATTTGTGCCCCAGTGTGTTTGTCCCAGGGCCTTTTAGTGGAATGGTTTTATAAATTTGGGGTGCCTGGTCGTATCCATTCGGACCAAGGCCGTAACTTTGAGTCAGCTCTCATTCAGCAGCTTTGTTGTTTATATAGAGTTGAAAAGTTGCGCACTACCCCATATCACCCGGCTGGAAACGGTCAGTGTGAACATTTCAACAGGACTCTGCATAATCTTTTGCACACATTACCCATTTCAAAGAAGGCGGATTGGTCACTCTGTCTCACTCGGGTACTTTTTGCATATAAAATCAGGTACTACTCCACATCAAGCTACGGGGGAATCACCCTATTTTTTTATGTTTGGACAGGAGCCTAGACTTCCAGTTAACTTCCTGCTTGGTAGAGTCAAAAAGCCGCTGGCAGGTAGTGTGCATAGGTGGGTCCTGGAGCATCAGGATCAGTTGCAGGTTGCCTTTGAGGGTGCTTGTGAGTGGTTGGCTGCCAGGCATGATCTGCAGGTACGAGAGGCACCACTGAAGGAGGGTTAGTTGGTGCATCTCCGTGATTGTAGTATTAGGGGTTGACACAAAATCCAGGACTTGTAGGGTTCAGTGGTGTATCAGATTGTGAAAACACATAAGGAAGGTGGTGTATAGTATTGCCCCCACCACAGATTTAGGTAAAGTAAAGCATGTGCACCTATCCTTGTTGAAAACTCTGATTGGTAAGAACTCTTCCCCCGGCTTGCGGGACAATCTGGTAGTTGAATCTGTGTAGCTGCGGGAAGAGGAGCTAGATGAGGAAGACTTGTTTGTCCTGGTACTGGAAACATTGCAGGTTAGTTGTAGGAAATTGCCTTTGGGTATAGCCCTTCCGACCCTCAGGGGTTTGAGGAGGTACCACCTGGTGAAGAACCTAGGGCAGAAGTAATTTCTGAAGTGGACTTGCTGTGTGTAATGACTCCTCCTTCCAATTCGGCTGGGATAGAGGAGAGTTTGATGAGGAGGACTGGAAGGAGTACTGCTTGGCAGCACTCTAATGTACACCACCTCCCACAATCAGTGAGGGTAGGTACGGTGTCTAGTATAGTGGGTAGTGCAGTTGCTGCTTGGTTCCTGCCTTGTAACTGAAGGATTCTAGGATAGGCTTTGTTTAGTTCACCATCAGGACGATGGTGCAGAAGCTAGGGATGGATTGTAGCAGAATTCAGTAACTGATGATTGACATCTGAAATCACCTATCAGCGAGGCAGGTTTCCCCATTTAAAAAGCTGGTTGGTTGCTGCCTGGGGTGCGTTATGTCTGGCTTTCACACTTTCTTCGGCGTTAATTACGGTAGCTGCAGCACATTTCTTTGCCTGTCGTGTTCATTTTTTCCAGCATGTTCCATTACTGGAACCAATTTGCTACACTTAGACTCATCAGATCTCGAGACATTGTGAATATTATCCTGCAAACAGCAGCTAAAAAGGAATCCATGAACACTGTACTTTGCTAATTTGACCCACTAAAATGTACAGAATGTATTTAAACCCACATTGTACACAATACATGCTAGATCATTCTGAAAATTAATCTTATGTCCTGTGATCACTGTTATAACAGAAAAATTAATGATTAGAGCCTGATGTACCTTTTAAAATATGTGTAATGATTTGCAATCAGGGATTTTCATGTTTTGCTACTTACACATCTAATATTCATGAAAGAATGCCATATATAGTATGGAAATGTTTGCTTAGAGAATGTTGATGACAACAAATGACATGTCTCTTGTACTGTTGTCAAGATATAAAATTTCATGATTAAACATGCACTATTTTTGAGCCAGTGTTTGTAAGAATCCTCTACAAAGGTTCGTAAATCAACTTTGGGAAATGGACAGACCAGTCGACCATGTGAATCTGAAAAGTCACTTCTGATTGGCTCAGGACACCTTTGGGGTGTGGCCAATTTCTGTTCAAAATGTTCCTACCCAAGGAAGAACTCCCTTATTTACGCTTTTCTTATGAACTCTTCTACTCTTGCAACGGTCACTTGGTCTCCTCTCTTTGGATCTCTTACTTCTTACAGATCCTCTGTCCCATGTAGATTCCAAGGAAAACATGGGACACCAAAAGTCCACAGGAAGCCTCTCACTCTCTGCTCTTCGGTTCACACACCCAACGGGAGTTGCGAGTCCTCCTTGAAGAAGGTCTTGCTTCATCCAGACAATAACTATCTGCAATCATAACAAGAGTCCAAAATATTGACGCAACAAACTTTCAACAAAGAGCCAAAGAACCAAGCAACACAAAGTATCCAGTGCAAGGAAATGCATCTCCAAGTCTTTTACTAAAAGTGCTGGTGTATTAGTTGAATACTTTGGGTAATCCTATTGCAAATCGATTTAGACTCAAAGAAGGATAAATAGTTCTTATGGCGTTGTCAACAGACTACATAAAGTAAATTTTCTCTGAATTGATCCTTTAATTCACATTCTATCATAACTCATCAACCTGTTTAATGTTGTATGTGTTAGATTAGATTTCTGTTTAGAATAGCAATTAAATTTGTCTGTATTCAAAGATAATTTGACTGAGGTATATTTTGATAATCTCATCCCTGTTTTTAAAAGATTTCACTTCAAAGCAGTACCAAAATATGTGCAATATTATTTTCAATAAGCCATGAGAATAATATTACTCCAGTAAGTGAATTAATCATGATTCCCTTATTAAAGCTAATACCTTACAATATAAATTGCGAGCGGATATAACGAGATGTTGTATTACGAAGTTAATGGTGGAGAATTTTATTCAGACAAATAATCTAGTTATTTCGATATATTATGTTATATATATATTAGTGGAACATGATTAATTCCATTTAAAAATTCCTTACACAATAATATAGAACAAGGACTGTTTCATTTAATTCCTAGCTCACACATGCTGTTGCTACATAATGGTGCAGCACTTTAATCCGCACTGTGTACATGTATACAACCAAATTTCCTACATATGGATTCAAACATGAATAACGGCCACCTTATTACATGTTAGTACATGTTTGATGGGTAATGCTTAAGTTAACATTTCATGGTAAATTCCCAAAATGTTAAATCAAACAGACTTTATCAGAAAGAATATGCACAACCTTGAATTAAACATGCATTATTTAAAATTTAATATTACATTTTTGCTATCTCCTTTTTTGCCACAAACTTCATTTGTATAGAAAAATATTTAGATTATGCAGGCAGAACATATGTAAAAAAAAATAAAAAAATGTCCTATGCATATTTTCCCATCTAATTTTTTTTATAAAATATTAGAATTTTCTTTTAATCACCAATTTCTTATTAATAAATTCTAATGTTATATTAAAACATTTAAAAGTTATATAAAATTATAAATATGTATATATTAAGTAAACTTCCTGAATTCAATCAAATCTCTTTTTAAAGAAATATGAAAAGCAAGTAAACTATATTGAATTAAATCTCTTTTTAAGCATATACTGTCACAGTCTGGCCTGACTGTGTCTCCCTTGACTGTCTGTCTGGTCTGAGTATTTTTCTGTGTTTGTTTTGTCTCTCACTACCTCTTGTGTCTTGCAGGTGCCACATGGAGAATGCCAGCTCCGTTGCCTGGGTAACACCTCGTTCTCCATTTAACTATTGGTGGCACCTGCTCCCTATCTATCTTTCCCTAATTAAGTCCCACTTGTGTTCTGTCCTGTGCTGAATTGTTTTGTTTGTTAGTTGGTCTGTCGGTTCGGCTAAAATAGCCCTCGGTCGGTTCCTGAAGAATAGTGATATCTAGCTTGTTTCATTTGACTTTTTCTCCATTGTGAGAATTTTTGTTGTATTTTGTTTCTATAAATAATATATTTATTTTGTCTTCCATCCCTGCATTTGGTTCCTGCCTCTCTGCCATACTGTGACATATACAGACTCAAAGGAAACCTGATACTTACCTGTTCATACATACAAGGCGATTTTAGCTTATTTATATAGATTTATATCAGAAAAAAATTACAGAGAAGTGTAGCAAACAGCTAACAATGACAGTAGAGTGTGCCACTTATAAGTGTCCTGCCAGAAACAAACTTGCCACATACTGTAGTTCTAGGCAGAAATTTAGCTAACTGCACTCGCTTTGGATGAAGTTCATCAAACGATGTGCTGATTTACATTCATAAATGTCATTATCACCATCGTCATCATCTTTATCAACAACATAATTTTAAATTTTTATAAAATTACTAAGCATGAAAAATAATGACACATAATAAAACCAAATATACTGTAACATGGGCACTCTTTCCTATATGGTCTGGATGACGCATGAAGTCAAAAGTGGTAAAAATGGTAAATATGAAATAAGGTAAATATGAAGGATGATCTATGTAAATAATAATAAAAAATAATAATTCTGTGTCATCTTATGATGTTTGTGGTGAAACTGCAGACAGCAAAAGTTAGTAAAATTATAAAATATTAAATAATGCATGTTTAATTCAAGGTTGAATATTGCTAATTCTTTCTTATGAAGCCTGTTTGATTTAACATGTAACAAAAATTTGATGTAACATTTTTGGAGTTTACTTTCAAATGTTAATTAATGCAATGACTATCAAACATGTACTGATATGTAATTAAGATGGCTGTTATTCATGCAATAATACACATGACTGCAGTAGTTGAGGTTAGTCCATGCCTTAACTCATAATTAATTCATGATGAATTAAGTATTAATTAAGGCATAATTCCATGATTATTCATGTACCCTTATTGTTCGGAGCAAGCAGCAAATGTTTTTTCATGAAATATGATACATCTTGCTCATGGGGATTATGGATTGAGTCTGCCATTTGACATATCCTAATTGTTTTAATAGTAAATGTAAAAAAAATGTCCTTCTATGCTCTGCTCAGAAATATTTCATAGGATAATTTTAGCATTCATATTTCAGTACTTTTTTCCTTATTGGTGACATTGTATATACATTGCATACATTGAACATGAAAGAATATAACTATTTTACTCTTCTGTTTTGGAGAAATCACAGTTTTGGTCGGGACAAAAAAGACCCGGTAGATTACAGTACAGAAGATATACAACACCTTCCTTTTGATTATAAACATAATCAAAACAACAATACACACACTTTTTAAAGCCTTGTTCACATTGTAAGCAATTTGCAGCCACAAATTGACAGGAGACCATTAATTTTCAATAAGAGTTGGCGACTTCCAATGGTATGATGTTTGCGTGTACAGAGATGTGACAAAATGCAGAAAAATGTAACTATGCAAAATAAGTATGTTATTGCACTGCAACAAGCAGGCCAACAACCCATAGGAGTGAAGACATTGATGAAGACATCCTTTGAGAGACTCGATTAGATTGCAGGCAAGATAGAGGAGAGATTAGTGTTGTCATCAATTTTACTCATATATATAATTAGTCTATAAGAAAATACTGTACATGGATATAATACAATGGAAAACTGTGCCATAAATAGTCGGCATTCTGAGTGAGTTTGATTCATAAATTGATAGATTGTTTATTTTGTTCCTTTATATTTGTTCCCCTGCAGAATCGTAATTTTTGTTAAAAAACATTTTTATTTCAGAAAATAAATGTCTGCCTGGTGGACAAAAAATGAGCGAAGAATCTCATTGACTCCCATTAAAAAAGTCCTCACACATATCTAGGGATCAGGATGTCATAAAGAGTTGTGATGGTCTCTTTTGACTTGGGCCAGTAAGCAAACATCTTGGAACAATTTACTGTATTAATAACAGCCTGATCTCATAGGGCTGCAACTGATGATTATTTTGATTATTAATCTTATATTAATTATTTTATCGATTAATCAGATACAAAAAAACTGAAATTTTTATTTAGCATATTCTTTTAAAATTAGATTTAAAAAAAAAATATATATATATATATATATATATATATATATATATATATATATATATATATATATAAGCATTTGTTTCTATTTATGGTACTGAATTCCACTACAAAATTCTATACTCTCACAAAACTTTGCACAAAATAAATAAATAATATAAAAATCAATTGTGCTTGTTACATTAACGAATTGCTTCAGGCACAAAAGAAAATTTGGAACGGTTTGTGGAACACCTGATTGTCCTTAAATGCCACCCAAGGGGCATCCACTCAAAATAAAAGTTCAAAGTGTGTGTGATATCTCCCATTATTTTATGCGCCATCCTCAACACTTGCTGTTCATAATAAATTGTAAGACTACGTAATGTTGAACGTTTTAAAAAAGTATAGTCAATCATTCCATGTTTCTTAACTATTACTTTTGAGAAAAAAAAAAAACACTATTAATTGTAGTGTATGCTTATCCAGTAAAATAAGGTTTGCAATAGTATAAATGTCCTGGTGAAATCAGACATTACATTTGGCATTATCAGGACTATCACATATTAGGACCCTTAGCATTATTATACATTATAATCAGCATAAAGTTTATATAGAACAATCATCAGATTCACTCTCGTGCAAAAAAGTCTCATCCTAGACATTTTGTCTAGACATCCTAAGCTCAATGAATTGCATGCACTTAGGTGATGAGAAGAAACTATCTAAAACTCTTTAAAAGCTGGCACACTAAACCTCTGAGACATTGTGATATCCATGAAAGATGCATAATTGAATGATGAATGATGTTCTCCATTGCAGTTGGTTTGATTGACGTGGATGCACGCGCTCGCATGCTCTGTAAAGTTTAACGGAGACTCGCTTGTGGTAAAGACAAACGTTTTTTTCAAAATGAAAAACGCACCTGATGTTGAATTCATAATATTTTCACATTACAAAACAGAGAAAATAGCAATAAAATGTAAGCTATGCTCTGAAGAGAAACAAGTCTTAAGCGAATGAAACAGCACAAGCCCTCTTTCAAAGCCCCTGATTCAGCAACTGCTCTACTATAAACTGTATGCTTATTATGATCTTCTTTAAAGTGTTTATAAAGTGCTTTTGTGCATCTTGGGTCATGTATTTCTCCACTTCAACTTGTCGCCATTGTTTTTCAAACGAGTCATCATGCAACACATGTTTCACTGGGCTGTAAAGTTACGTCACTGATGGAGCTTCTCGGTAAAGCCACAAATATCCAACTAATCAATAATGAAATTCTCCCCAATTTCTCCCCAATTTCTCCCCAGTTTGGCATGCACAATTCCCAATGCGCTCTAGGTGCTCATGGTGGTGTAGTGACTACGGGTGGCGGAGGACGAATCTCAGTTGCCTCCGCGTCTGAGACTGTCAAACCGCGCATCTTATCACATGGCTTGCTGAGCGCATTACCGCCAAGACCTAGCAGTGCTTCACACTGTTCTCCATAGCATCCATGCTAGGGTTGCAATGGTATGGGATGTTCACGGTATGATAACCATCTCAGAAAATGTCATGGTATCACGGTATACAGTATTACACAATTACTATTACCAGTGAAAACAGAAAGGTTATTTTATATTTTTTGATTTATTTTTGAGCAAACACTTTATTATAATTGAAACTTGAAACCATTTATTTTATTTAATTATGTGTAAAAAAACGGTGCATGCAAATTCTTTCTGCCAACTTGACATTGGCCTTTTCTCAGGTTCAGAGGTACGATTCGGGCATCCAAGGATGACCCCTTGAGTCACTTCATTCGACACAATGTCTCGTTCCCTCCCTCGATGAATGGAGGTTATGACAGTAACCATGACGTTACTTTTACTCATGTAAAATCCTGAAACAAATTTGTAAAGGTTATGGTGTGTAATTATTAATATTTTTTAACTATTTTGGTAAAGGGGCCACATCGGGCTTTAAGTAGTAGTAGTAGTAGTTCCTTTTGAGATACAATGTTCTGCATTGATTTGGTTTTTGTATCTTTTAAGCCCAGAAATAGTTGTATACTCAATTTTCTGAAGTGTGTCTGTGACTAGTGAGACTATTCTGCAATTGGTTAAAGTATTGTATTGCTCTACAAAGATACAGATTGTTACAATCCCTGGTTGTCTGCCCCATGTTTTCCGTGTCACCGTCACCCTGATTCCCGTCCTTCATCACTATGTCATTGTTCGCACCTGATTGTCGTTTGTTATCATCATGTCTCTGTGTATTTAAACCCTGCTGTTCCTCCATTCCCTTGTCGTTCATCGTACTGACTGTTTTGATGTTTGTGGATGCTTGTCTGTTATTATTATCCGTGCTCTCCATCAATGTTAATCCTGCCTGTGCACCCATTGGATGTCTTCCGTGTTTTTGTTTTATTTTCCCATTGTGGATATTTCCTTTTTTCCTGTTTTGTCTGTTTTCACGTTTCTTCAATAAAACCACTGCAAGTAGATCCTCACCCCTCGTCTGCCTTCACCTTCACTCTAACAGAATGATCAACCAGAATGGATCTAGCGGTGTTACACGCTAACTGCAGACTGCTAAGCCTCATGCAGGAGGACTGTCCTGTGGAAGACCACATCCGTGATTTCCTCGAGCTGGCGAGTATCACGGACTCCCCAGACTCCTCCCTGGTGGGTTTTTTCCCGGCCAACCTGAACAGTTCGCTCAAGGAGCGGTTGCCACCAGTGACGCGTGGCTGGACGCTCTGCGAATTCATGGAGGAAACTTTGCTGGCCTGCGGCTCAGCGTTCACTGTGGGCGTCGTCGAGGAGGACCCTGCCTCTCCTCCCACAGTGGTAACCCTCCACTCATCCATGGCTCGTACCTTCACGCCTGCCCCGCCTGCCAGCGAGCCAACCTCCACACCTGCCTAAGCCAGTGCCTGAGGCCTCGAACGTCAGTGAGCCAGTGCCTGAAGCCTTGAACGTCAGTGAGCCAGTGCCAGTAGCCTCAACTGTCCCAGAGCCAGCGCCAGTAGCCTCAACCGTCCCAGTGCCAGCGCCAGTAGCCTTGACTGTCCCAGAGCCAGCGCCAGTAGCCATGACCGTCCAAGAGCCAGCGCCCCTCGAGCCTCCCAGGGCTTCGCCTCTCGAGCCACTCGAGCCTTCCAGGGCTCTGCCTCTCGAGCCTTCTACGGCTCCACCTCCTGAGCCTCTTGAACCTGTCATTGCCCTGTGGCCAGCTCCCAGGCCACCTGACCCAGTCCCCATCTGGTGCTCCCCGTGGACTACCCTCTTGCCCTCTGTGCCCCCTTGGACTTCCTGTCTGCCCCCTGTGCCCCCTTGGACTGCCTTCTTGTCCTCTGTACCCCCTTGGACTGCCTTCTTGCCCTCTGTGCCCCTTGGACTGCCTGTCTGCCCCTTGTGCCCTCTTTGGCCTGCCTGCCCCCCTCACTCCTTGGATGATTTCTGTTTTTTTTGGGTATTCCTTTTTTCTGTGTCTCTGTGTATTTAAACCCCGCTGTTCCTCCATTCTCTTGTCGTTCGTTGTACTGACTGTTTTGATGTTTGTGGATGCTTGTCTGTTATTATTATCCGTGCTCTCCATCAATGTTAATCCTGCCTGTGTACCCATTGGATGTCTTCCGTGTTTTTGTTTTATTTTCCCGTTGTGGATATTTCCTTTGTTCCTGTTTTGTCTATTTTCACGTTTCTTCAATAAAACCACTGCAAGTAGATCCTCGCCCCTCGTCTGCCTTCACCTACACTCTAACACAGATATTAAAAAAGTCAATAAAGGTTGAGCTTATAAATTGATTTTAACATCTCTACTTCCCTGTTAATTTATTATTAAATTGAACAATCTCTACATCAGGGGGTCTGTTTTAATAATAATAATAAAAAATGTATATAAAACTTTTAATGTTTGGGCAAAGCGGGTGAGTTTACTTATTTTTTTTATAAAACATTACCCGTTTACATGCTAAAAGGGTCATTGTAAAGCAGTCAATGGAAAGGAGAAGGCTAGAACCGGCTTGTCAATATATATAATATTTTTAATAATAAACTGAAACAGAAGACACAAACACACACGACGGACATGTCCATAAACTATCTCTCTCTCCCGCACAATCCTATGCAGTCGGCCTTTATCCCTCTCGGAGGCTTGATTAGCCTGATAAGGGACCGGGTGTGTATGATCACGACCCGGCCCCGCCCTCCGCCCTGCCACAGTCATGCTGCGGGTTTCCTGGATGGTTTGACTTTCAGCACACAACTGAATAACACAGGCTGCATGACTATGATCAATGATTACTGCAAGAGTTACATTAACATACAGGCATGAAGGGACTTCAACATTTCTAAATTGCACAAATAAAAAATACATATAAATATTCGCCTCTGGCTTGCTTTTGCTCGTATGTCAATGATTACACCTCCGTGTGTCAATGATGCCGAGATCTACTTTTATATTTAATTTAATCACTGAGAAAGTTTACCTGCAAAACTAGTAACACCAAACATCACAAGCAGCCTCAAGAATGGACACAGAGGAGCCGTATAACACTTTTCCTTGAGCAGAATATTGCACTACAGATCGCTAAATTTGTTCAAAGGGGAAAGCGAGAGACAGAAAAAGTGCACTTGTGCATGGTTGCCAGATTGCATAAAATAAGTAGGCAGAATATTTCCAATTTGCGCAAGTATAAACCTCAAACTGGGGGTGTTGCGTCTCTTATCTGGCAACCCTGAGCGTGTCAAACGTTAGAGATGCGTTAGATGCATTTTTTTCTCAATACTGTAGATAAGCAAATGTACATGGTATGAAAACTGTCAATTTTCAAACCATGTTGCAGAGGTATACCGGTTTCACGGTATACCTCTGCAACCCTAATCCACGCACAACTCACAACGCGCCCCACCGAGATCGAGAACCACATTGTAGTGTAGTCACTCCCTTTTTCTCCCCAATTTGACATGCCAAATTCCCCATGTGATCTAGGTCCTCATGGTGGTGTAGTGACTGAGGATGATGAATCTCAGTTGCCTCTGCTTCTGAGACCGTAAATCTGCGCATCTTATCAAGTGGCTTGTTGAGTGCATTACCGCAGAGACCTAGCTCGTGTGGAGGCTTTATGCTATTCTCCACAGCATCCACGCACAACTCATCACGCACCCCACCGAGATCGAGAACCACATTATAACGACCACGAAGAGGTCAATTGTCCTAAGAGGTAAGTGAGAGGTGCACAAAACAGATAAACCAACACCTTAACCTATCCGATAATTATTTTAAAGCAAATTTGACAAGGAAAAGCTGAAGCAATCATGTCATTTCGGATTTCACTTCTATGGCACTTTCGCATCACATTCACTTTTGATTAGAGCATGCTTGGCTGGGTTCAATGCTGGGTCTCTGAGTTCAAAGTATTTTCAACAGTTTATCAGGTGAGCTACTGTGGAATTTAATTATACTAGAATAATTGTGGAAATGTAGGTGGGTCTGTAATACAAGCGTTAAAATGTATAGTTTTTCAAACGATGCGTTAGTGTAAAAGAGTTTTGATATAATATCATACCGTAGCTGGGTGTGAGTACTAGAGTGAAAATAATGGTGACTGTGGGGGCCATTTTAGTACAGTGAACTCATTGTCATGTTCAAGAAACCAATTTGAAATGATTCGAGCTTTGTGACATGGTGCATTATCCTGCTGGAAGTAGCCATAAGAGGATGGGTACATGGTGGCCATAAAGAGATGGACATGGTCAGAAACAATGCTCAGGTAGGCCGTGGCATTTAAACGATGCCCAATTGGCACTAAGGGGCCTAAAGTGTGCCAAGAAAGCATCCCCCACACCATTACACCACCACCACCAGCCTGCACAGTGATAACAAGGCATGATGGATCCATGTTCTCATTCTGTTTACACCAAATTCTGACTCTACCATCTGAATGTCTCAACAGAAATCGAGACTCATCAGACCAGGCAACATTTTTCCAGTCTTCAACTGTCCAAATTTGGTGAGCTCTTGCAAATTGTAGCCTCTTTTTCCTATTTGTAGTGGAGATGAGTGGTACCTGGTGGGGTCTTCTGCTATTGTAGCCCATCCGCCTCAAGGTTGTGTGTGTTGTGGCTTCACAAATGCTTTGCTGCCTACCTCGGTTGTAACGAGTGGTTATTTCAGGCAAAGTTGCTCTTCTATCAGCTTGAATCAGTCAGCCCATTCTCCTCTGACCTCTAGCATCAACAAGGCATTTTCGCCCACAGGACTGCCGCATACTGGATGTTTTTCCCTTTTCACACCATTCTTTGTAAACCCTAGAAATGGTTGTGCGTGAAAATCCCAGTAACTGAGCAGATTGTGAAATACTCAGACCGGCCCGTCTGGCACCAACAACCATGCCACGCTCAAAATTGCTTAAATCACCTTTCTTTCCCATTCTGACATTCAGTTTGGAGTTCAGGAGATTGTCTTGACCAGGACCACACCCCTAAATGCATTGAAGCAACTGCCATGTGATTGGTTGATTAGATAATTGCATTAATGAGAAACTGAACAGGTGTTCCTAATAATCCTTTAGGTGAGTGTATAAATAAGTATCATGAAAATTAAATTATTAAAAAAATTTACTTTTTTTTTTTTATTATTGTGGAGAAACCAAAGGCATTGCCACTATATACAAGATTAAGATACTGTATGTTTTTCAGTGTTTTTAACTCCATAACAGGAGGCTAAATCGATTAATTTGGTACCTGACAGACAAAAAGAAATACGCCCCAACAATCTATATACATAGTCACAAATGAAAAGTTATGGAAATTCATAGATCAAAAAGAATGGGAACCTTGACTTTCCCTCTACCTCCCTGTCAATCTCTTACTACAGACAAAAAAGGCGAGCCAATAAATAAAAATGAAAGTGATAATTACTTTCACACTTTAAAAGATTACAGTCTACAACTTTACCATGCTTCTGAATTTTTTATAACATTCCCTCTCTCTACATCAAGCTGTCTCTGCATTCTCTAAACCTCAGAAAAATCTCTTGTCAGGTAAATTGAAAACAGAGTTAGTGCTGAGCGAATGAAATACATAAAGCCAGCCCTCCCTCTACCTTACAATATCCATACCACAAATCTCACCATGGGTTCTGACAGTCATCTGGCCACTGCGCTGTAGAGCCTGATGCTAGGTATGTGCACTCTCTCTCTCTTGCTCGTTCTCTCTCTAGGCTCTCTTTGTGCTGTCCAGCATTGGAGTGTGAAAAGAAATTGATGCTTTAGCCTTGGGTTAGGCCCTCTGACAGGTTAACACACACACACACACACACACACACGCGTGCGAGTGCGCACACACACAAACACAACATTCTATTAACTTTGTGTTGTCAGAACAAACAATGCCATATTTCAAAAGGACTCTCCTTCTCACGCTTTGTCTTGTTCTCTCTCTCTCTCTGTTCCTTCTTCTCTATTTTTTGCTCCTCTACAATTTGTGTGATTTAATTGGTGAGTTTAGTGGCTAGTGCAAGGTGAGAGGTTGTCTTGGAGAATTTAAGGCAGCTAGTATCTGTCAGAAGGATGGAGTGTGATTAACTCTTTCATAGTTACTTAGCACTCTATCTCTTTTTTAATTTTTCTATCCATCAATCTACCTCTCCTTCTGTCTTTTTTTTCTCTAGCTTTGTTGTTTATGGGGAATTTTAAATAGTTTTCGGAGAGATAACTAATCTGAGGAAATACTGAGTGGAACATATATCGGAGGTAAAATGTAAAACTGCAGTGACGTATGCCACCATATTGACCCTCTCTACTGTCCTGTCATCTAATGAGCCATAAAGTTAGTTCCGACTCGGGATAAAAGTTACAGTAAGAAATTTAAACACAAGAATATTTTATGGAAATATTTTGCTTTATTTAAAGTAGGGTTATGCTCGAAGCCAATAACATTATACCCTTTTTATAATTAAACATATTTATGAAAAGAACAATGGAAATGGCATAATTTGCATGAGAAAAATATTAATTGGCAAAAATAATAAAATAAAATCTAGTAAAATAAAATTATCGGCCCTGTTACACATCGTTTTGTCTTTATTCCTAAACAGTTTAAATGCTCCATAGAGGTTTAAATATACTTGGAAATCTATTCAGAATATCCCTGCACATGCAAAAATGATTGCAGAGAAAAAACATGTGCATTTTCCCTGCTTTTCTCTTCTTTTCACTCTTGCTATTTATTCCACTGCATTTAGCTAATTCTGCACATGTATTTTAACTATATAATTATGTCCTTCACATTATGTTAAAATATGTGCACACAAAATAAGCCTCAAGTGTAGCCTATCATAAAACTTTCCTGATATAAATTTACGGTGCCTGTTTGTAAGCGTAATTATGTTTTATCTTTGAATGTTTGTATTTGTATTTAATATTCTTTGCAAAATGAGTTCTTGAAATTTTGCAATTGCTTGACACCTTGTGCCTCCAGAATAACATGGTTATACTTGCACACTGCACATCAACTAAAAATAATTTTTCAGCAGATATTAATTTAAAAAATACCAGGAGAAACCAAAGCTAAAAAAACTTTCCACAGTTAATGTAGCCTACATATCCAGCTTCATCTGGTGAGAAAAAAAGGAATATATCTATAATATAATAATAACAATAATAATTATAATTATAATAATGATTATTATTAATAATAATAATAATAATTACAATTATTATTAAATGGGCCTATCCGAGGCATATTTTATATGCATAAACTATAAATGTATAAAATGAGTTTTGAGACACATCTGGTTTGAGCCACACCCACATCTGGTTCTATCCAAATACAGAGACAGATAATTTTGGCATAGAAACAGCTACAAATACAATGACAGATAATGGCTTTGCTGCATACTAAATTAAAGGTGTAGGGTGCAATTTCTGCACCACTAGCAGCAAACAAGTAGGTCTGTAATCCCAGGAGAGTGCTATCTGTTATCATTCCCATTCTTCTCAATGGCAGTTGCTCGGCTGGTGCATACATACCTGGATGTAAAACTTTTTTTTTTTTGTCCAATCACCTATGCCATAAATGTCATGTAACTGTGGAGCTGCAGGAAAATTCCATCCTGATGGATGATGGAACCGTATAAAAAGGTGATTATCCTGCCGGGGCTTTAGCTTTGATGTAAAAGGCAGAAGATAGGGAAAATATTAAAGGAATGATCCGGGTCCAATTTCCACAAAAAAATTATTCCTCCTTTATAAAAAAATTTATAAGAAATTGCAGTTACAATAAGGCACTTACAATGAAAGTGAACAGGGCCAGTCCATAAACGTAAAATGTTTTTTTTACGATGATGTTTATGCCACAACGTGTCTGTGTGTGTGAGATGTCACTCTGTGAGGGTTATTTCAACATCTCTGCACCTTGCTACGATGCTTTGGGACTTGGTTTATTCAGGATCATGCTGTAAGTAATGACTTGCTATTTCCAATATTCTGTTTATGTTGTATGAAGCAAAAAACATGACAAAACTATGTATGTGTGTTACTTGGGGGCAATCATTTTTGCTTATTACTTCATGGAACATAAACAGAATGTGGGTAATAGCACATCATTACTTACAGCACAGCACTGTGATTAAAACAATCCCAAACACAACCTAATATGGTGCATATATCTTGAAATTCTCAAAGAGTGACTCGAAATGGCTAAAAACGTCTCGGGTTACATGTGTAGCCCTTGTTCCCTGAAAAAAGCAGAACGAGATGCTGCGCTGCTAAGCGCTATGGGGAACAATCCTAGTTGTGACCGAGCTGAAATAATGTGTTTAACACGTCAATGAACATTCACCGGAATTTATAGCCTCGGCTGATGTAATCATTAGATACACCTGCGGCCAGGCTATAAATGGAAACGTCACCAGGTGTCGTCAGATACTTCTTTTTGAAGAGCAGTCCTGGGACGTCCCAGTGCGGCAAAGAAGCGCAGCATCTCGTTCCGCTTTTTTCAGGGAACAAGGGTTACACATGTAACCTGAGACGTTCCCTTTACAAAAAGCTTCACTATGATGCTGTGCTGCTAAGCGCTATGGGGAGCGCACTACCCACGCTGCCGCACTGGGGGCTGTCCGGACCCCTACGGTTGTGCAGTGTACTCACAAAAACGCGAGAGGTCTCAGACATGAGCTTGAGATGTCGACTCAAGGGCATAAGAGCCCGGAGTAGCATAAACATCTAAACCATTAAATTTGATGAATGTTTGCGGAGAGGACCAGCCTGCCGCATCACAAACGTCAGGCATGAGCGGAGATGTCGATTCAAGGGCATAAGAGCCCGGAGTGCAGAACATCCAAACTATAAAAGTCTAATGAATGTGTGCGGAGAGGACAACCTGCCGCATCACAAACTTGTTTAGGCATGGGCTGAGATGTCGACTCAAGGACATAAGATTAGCAAAGCATCTAACCCATAAAGTTCAATGAATGGTTGCGAAGGTAACCCTATCGCAACACAAAATTGTCATAAAAACTGATGAATGTGAGCAGAGAGGACCAGCCTGCCGCATCACAAACTTGTCCAGACATGAGCTTGAGATGTCGACTCAAGGGCATAAGAGCCCGGAGTGGCAGAACATCCAAACTATAAAAATCTAATGAATGTGTGCAGAGAGGACAACCTGCCTTATCACAAACTTGCTGCAGAGGGAGCCCTCTAGTCAAGGTTTTAGAGGAGGAGAGCCCTCTGGTAGAGTGCGCCCTAAAACCTACTGTCGAAGCTTGACCGCGTGCCTCGTAGGCCCGGGCAATAATGTGAATGCCTCTTTGAGGGCACCCCGCCCACCAAGCTGTGGCAAACTGCAGTGGCCACATAGAGCCTGGCAGTGGCGAGGCAAGTGCCCTCTGACAGTTCTTTCTACAGAAAATCCAGAACTGAAGCAAACTGGCAGTTAGCTGGTTCTGTAATATTAAATTTAGTAGAAGGAAATGCATGCAGGCGCATTTGTGCTATGTATGCGTTACTACAGGCGACTCGGGGAGAAGTAGATGAGACATTGCGCTATCAACAGAGGCGAAGAGGTCCTCTTCTGCCCTGTAAAATCTACCCAGATCAGTTCCAAGTGGAGGGAGCCCTAGCACTTGAAATGGTCTCCATAACCTCAAGAGAAAACCCTGTGAACCTCATTTGGTACCCTTAGGGGCCAGACATGAAAGGTTTCTCAATTCGGGCCAAGGACGAGAAGGTCCTCCCTGTTCGGAATTGCCCAAGGCGAGCCGTGGAGGAGAGGTATTAACTCTGAGAAAAATATCCTGTTCGGCCAGCGCAGCGCCATTAATAGGAGGCAAGACGCTTGCTGGTGAACATTGCCAAGACTCCCGGGAGCAGAGAAACCGGGGAAAGAAACGCATCATGTATGGGTCTTAACGTCCAGACCCAAGGGGGCTGGGTGATTTCAGGGAGAAGTAGAGGAGACATTGCACTATTCATAGAGGTGAAGAGGTCCTCTTCTGCCCTAAGATCTCACCCAAACTTGTTCCAAGTGGAAAAAGCCTGGCATTTAAAAAGGTCACGATAACCTCAGGAGAAAGCCCTGTGTCCCTCAGTTGGTACCCTTAGGGGCCAAACATGAAAGATTCCACAATTCGGGGGAGGGATGAAATATTGCCCTGTGCCTGAGATAGAAGATCCTTCCTGTTCGGAATCGCCCAAGGTGAGCTGTCGAGGGAAGAAATTAGCTCTGAGAACCAAGCCCTGTTCGGCCAGCGCGGTGCTATCAGTAAGAGGCAAAAACCCTTGCTGGCGAACCCGGGCAACTACTACCTTAGGGTGGAGTTCTTAACTCACCTGTTGGTATTTTCTGTCTGGACAGTAAATCTGCTCCCACATACGGGCATCCAGGGATATAACTGACCTGAGTGACAAGAGCTTGCCCTGGGCCCTAAGGAGAATCTGACGCATCAGAAATACAGCTGACAAGAACGTGGGTCTCCTTGATGATTTATGTAAGAGTCTACCGCTGTATTGTCCACCCGCACCAAGACATGGCAGCCTCAGGAGGAGGTATTTCAGGGCCAGAAATACAGCCGTCAACCCGAAACAGTGACTGTGACAACCGAGCTGACGACCCTCCTATCCCCTTCAGCTGGATGACCACTTAAGGCCGCTACCCCGCCCATCAGGGAGATGTCTGTGCGTTAGTGGCCTGCGACAACAAGACGCACCTAGAGTGGGACCCAAGGCAGAAAACCGGGGTCTAAACCACATAGAAAGGGAACGAAGCCTGAGGCACGTAACCCTTATTAGCCTCGGGGTTTGGCCCTTTGAAGAAATCCCCTGGCTCTGGGCCACAACAAAAACGGTCTCATGAGCAGAAGGTAATGAGGGATCACCGAAGACGTGGTCGCCCTGAGACCCAGAAATCGTTGATACTGTGCAACCTTGACCTAGCCCGACTTTGCTCAGGGTGATCTGAATGGACTCAATCCTAGCGGGAGACAGTTGTGCCCGCATTGAGATTGAACTCCATACGATGCCCCAATAGACAGTGTTCTGAGTGGGAGAGAGGACGCTTTTCAACCCCAGACAAACAGATGAGCTAAGACGATGTCCCTGTGCTGAACTGTCAGTTCCTGAACTGCGCTAGGATCAGCCAGTCGTCTACATAATTCAGAATGCAGATGCCCCGGAGTCACAAGGAGCCAGCGCTACATCATGCATTGTGAATGTGCGGGTAAAAAGGGCTAGGCCGAGTGAAAGAACCTGACACTGGAATACTTCGCCCCCGGAAGTGAACCTCAGGAACTTTCCATGTTGTGGCAGAACTTCTAAATGAAGTATAGAAGTGCGTCATAAGATCGATGGTGACCAGCCAAACGAGTTGTAGGGCTTGAGACACGACCGTCTTGATAGGCATCATCTAGGACTTGAACACCACGGGTAGTTCAAGCTTTAAGATCTAAGCCAGACGCCACCCCCTACCCTCCATGGGAAACGGGAAGTATTTAGTGTAATAACCTAACTCTCTCTCTGGAAGGGGAACACATACCATGGCCCCTTTAACCAGGAGATTTGAGGGTTTTTTACATAAAAAAAGAAATCCGGTTTACAGTAGTGAGAACACGCCGTTGAAACACGGAAAAGCGGCGAGAAAATTAAATCCTGACGCCCTTATAAGACCCACAGAAAAGAATATATCTGGCAGAGGTTTCCACGCCGACAGGATCTCTGAGATGGGTATTATATTTTAACACTTCCTATTGAGGGGTTGTCGAGTGTTTCCCGTCCTGGATAAAATGCAGGAACAGCGAAAACACCCAATTTTGATGGAAGCCTCTGCAACCCGAAACACCAAGAGGTGGCGGGAATGGAGGGGCTTCGAAGGGGTACCGGGAGGGGTGAAGTGAATTACGCGCCCCGTCCCGAGGGGAGCTACCCCCTAATCTAGGTGCAAGACCATCAGGGTTTTCTCTTACTAGAAATTATAGTCCTGAGGTCTTGCTTCGGGGGCTGGCGAGGGCAGCGAGACTGTCCCCAATCCCTGGGAGGAAAAGCACGACTCGCCACGCTTTGCTTTTGAGCCTCCCTTCAGACAGGACCGAGGTGGGTCTGAGGCTTGCTCGTCAAGGGAAGGTATCTACCCGTCTCTTGCTCCTCAGCCAAATGCATGCAAGAGCCCCACGAACTATCTCTTTTTTTTTTTTTTCGTGAGTGCTGACTCCCGGAAGCAAGCGAGGCGAGCGCGAACCTGTTAAAGCAAATTGCAGTGCTCGCACCCACCCTGCTGCAATGTGAGAGCAGCATGCTCTTCCCTCAAACAAACAGATCAAAAACTGATGCGTGTCCTTTTCAGCTATAGAGCGAGAACAGGTGAACATGCATCGTTTGCGGCTTTCAGTCATTCTCTCTTTTTTTTTTTTTTTATATATATATGTAATATTTTCTAAACAGAAGAGAAAAGAGAAAAATGTTCACTGCACACTGCCTAACCAATTCTAAATCCTAACAGAGGAAAGAAAGTTTTGACAGGGTTTGTAAAACACACAGAAACAGAATCGCTCTGAAAAAAGAGTTTCTGATGACACCTGGTGACGTATCCATTTATAGCCTGGCCGCAGGTGCATCAAATGATTACATCAGCCGAGGCTATAAATTCCGGTCAATGTTCATTGACGTGTTACACACATTATTTCAGCTCGGTCACAACTAGGATTGTTCCCCATAGCGCTTAGCAGCGCAGCATCATAGTGAAGCTTTTTGTAAAGGGAACACTAGTTTATGAATGAAACGAATGCGCTTGTTGAATTTTTAGAGTTGAGACTTTTCTAACGTTATTACTTATGACTATAACTTAGTTTCCATCCAACTTTCGCACTGTTTTGTTATCGACAAAGGGAAAATGGTTAAAAAATGTTTGCGAAATATGCCGTCTTCTGTCTGTTTCCATTCAAACGGCCTTGTATCGATAAAAAATACTTTGTCGCATACGTTGCGGTTTATTTCACAAATGAAGTCTGCCCTTAAGCCATTTCCATACAGAAATGTATCGCTAATTACTTTTGCCTCCCAGATGCCCCTATCAGTTTCCGATGTTTCGGTAAAAGTCAATGCATTGGGTTCGTGTGTGCCCTAAGGTCTAACTCATGGTGTGCGAAGCTGGGGAGGGTGGCTCATCTCGGCTTAAATGACATGTCTGAGGCCCTGGCTGTGCAGTTGAACAGGGGGTTTGATGAAAAAAATCAGTTGGGAGTGTGTGTTCTACATACCCTCAGCGATGGTGACTGAAGTCGAACAGGGTGGGAGTTCTTTGTCGACAGTGCAGCAGTAAAACGCTAGAAATGCACACCGTGCGTAAAAGCACAAGCACTAACACAAACAAACACAGTCCACGGTTTTCCACTCCAAACCTTTCGTGAATCAGCATCAGGCATATATACAACCCTCAAATCATTGTTTTCATCTTTTCAGTAGCTACATGTGACCAATTGGTCAAAAATTATCTAGCTTTTCATTGGCCGGCTTTATCCAGAGACAAACATGGATGATGCAAATCTTTACATCACTCATGTCGACTGTCCTGTTTGGCTATTTTGAATGAATACCCAATCAAAACTGCACAGAACATTTTGAGGGAGGACTAATTTTGTTCGTAAGACCCTCCCAAATATCATGTTTGGGTGTTTTGCTACTGAAACACTACACAGAGTGCAAGATTTTGCAGAGAATTGACATGTATGATAATTATGTTGAATATGTAAAACCTGAACATTGATCAATATTTCTTAATATTTGTCAAGTTGTGGACTAAAATATCTGACACATTCATGCTATGCAAACAGAAGCTGACAACTGTCTATGCCCATGTGGCAAGCACAAAAACAAACTAAAGTGTCTGAATAACAGAGAAAATAATGAGCTTACTACTGTTCTGACAGAGGGAACGTGGGAAGCAGGAGTAAAACCCTCATCCAGATTATAAATTCTCACAAATGTATGCGGAGAGGACCACCCCGCCACCATACAAATGTCTTCCAATGACGCACCTCTAGCCAAAGCCCATGAGGATGCAATGCAAATAGATCAAGCGATGACTAAACACCACCCTTGAATACCCTGGCTAAAAATCCATCCATAAGGGATCCAGATTTGTTTCACAATCTGAGGATGTAATGTTCATTCTCCGGGCATCAAACCCAGTCTGGACAGAAGATCCACACCAAATTCAACTGGCCCGGGATATGTATGGCTAATAAAGACAGCATATTTTCACGTGCCCACAGAAGAATGCACAATGCCAGCCTCAGCATGGCTTGAGAGCGCACCCCTCCCTGGCGATTGATGTAGGACACCACTGCCCTGCTGCCTGACTGGATAAGGACATGGCTGTCCTGAATCTCTAGACATAAATATTCTAACGCCAGCAGTACCGTAAACATCTCCAGACAGTTTATGTGCCAATATCACTGCTGGCCTGTCCAAAACCTGTAGGCAGGATGACCCTGTGTATACAGCGCCCCAACCCGTGGAGGAGGTGTCTGTCATTATAACTTTGCGGTGACACACCTATCCCAATGGAACGGCCAGCATCAAAAGGCACTTCCGTTTCCATGGCAACAGTGTTCGGTATTACCCACGCATCACTGAAGGGACGAAATGCCTGCATCAGTGTTTGAAGTCCTTTTATGGAATTCATCCAGCACTGGAAAGGTCTCACATTCAACATGCCCAGGGAAATGAGACCCTAAAACCTGTGAAATGTTCAAAGTGGAATGTTTTCTCCCTGCAAGAAAATTTAACAGGCTTTTGGGGCTCATGATTTCTCACAGGGAGAAAACGTCCGACTTTGAACATCACCAGGTAGCAGAGCGAATGACAGAATGCGATCTGGAGACATCATCCGTGAATCTAGCTCCATCACTTGAATAGAGTCTGTTGCCTTGTCTATGTTAACATACAGCCCTAGACTGGTCAAGTGGCTGAGAATGGCATCTCAGTGTTGAGCAGCCAAAGTTTCCAAGTGGGCTAGCACCAACCAATTGTAGAAATAATTCAAAACGCGGATGCCCTGAAGCCTCAAAGGCAACAAAGCCGCATCCATGCATTTTGCAAAAGTGCGTGGTGCCAATGAAAGTCTGAACGGAAGGATATAAGGAAATTTATGCACTTTGCCCCCGAAAGCAAATCTGAGAAAGCACCTGTGCCTCTGTTAAATCCGAATATGGATGCATCCTTCAAGTCTTTGTCACAAACCAGTCCCCCGGCTGCAATTAGCACCAAATCAGAAGCTCGCCGTGGTTCCATGCTGGCCTCCACGTTCAATCCAGCCCCCTCATCCAAATCCCTCATGAAATGGGCCTGGTGAGGCTTGTGAAAACAGCAAAGTGTGCAAGACTGCCTGGTAGGCCTTGCTCAGCAAGGACATCGTAACTCTGCTCGGCTTTGAGGGAAGAGTAGGCATCGATTTCCATGTGGTCGCTGAAGAAGGAGAGAGATGAGCAGCCAGGCCTTGCCGTCTGCAAGAACCTTGGCGCCAAAGGAAACAGCAGTGCGGGCGTCAGGGCTGGGATGCAGGTAGCCACATGCAAATTCCATGGGAGAATATCTGGCCAAACCTGGGGAGAGTGATAGAGGGAGCCAGAGGTTGGCCTGCTGATCAAACTTCTCGGCATCCACTCCAGCATATAACTTGTTAAACGGCTATGAGGCTCTGGCAGACCTGCGGCCTGCACTCACACCTGCACACAGCTTGACTGAATTCCCGAAGGAGGCAAGCCTTTCACGGAGCGTCCTGATGTTCATCCTAGATTGCTTTGTGGGCAATCCGAACCTTCCAACATGGCCTCCGTGTGATGAAGACCCAGACAGGCGATGCACATGCCGTGGGATTCCTCACCAACTGTTGTTGCCACTCAGAAGGGAGAATAATGAACCTCGCTTCGACGTGAGTTGTTGGTACAAACACAGGCTTAGAAACAATCGTGCACAGAAGAACAGAAAATCTGCCATGATTGCGTGAAGCGAGCACCTTTTGGAGCTTGTGACGTAGCTCCCTGGGGGGTGTCGCTTAAGCGCCATCAGCCAATAATTTGGCATGATTGTATAAGGGCTTCAGACCACATGACACGGGATGTGTCCCCATAGCGATTATGCAGCTCAATTTACCTCGATAGGGAACTGTCGGTCTTAGTATACCATCAAAATCTACCATCCATCGATGTGTATATGCTGTGTGCACAGCTTTTAAAGAAAAATATATGTGGTGTAATATCAGGGTTTACATATATGATACATTCCTGATATTCAATATTTTGAACAATCATCTAATCTAAAGCATTGCAATCACAGCTGTATTATGTCCCACATATTTGTTCAGCAACTTTTAATGTCCAACTGAGCTTGATTGTCATCTAAAATTAATTTTAGCATCATAATGCAATTTATAGTTTCTGAAGAAGCTCAGCAAATGCAATTCGAGGTAAAGTTTTAAAATGTTCAAAAGCTTGTTTTCTTAAAGTGAACTCAGCATTGGACAAATAGTTTTGATAGTTGATAGGCGTGAAAAAAGTGTAGAACATTCTGAGAAAGTCATTCAGCCAACTTTTTCGTCTACAGAACAGGGCAAGGCTAATTTAAGTTTGTGTAAAAAAAAAAAAAAAAAAGGCAATTATATTGGACTGAAAATATTATTTTTTCATTTTGTAGTTATTATTTTTAAATTAATGCTTTATTTGTTTGGAAATGTATTTAATTTAATACAGGGAATTTTGCCGGCATTGTTACAAAAGTAAGCAGATCTATATTTTATAGAATCGGGCCATGTTAGTGTTCCAAAAAGCACACTGAATCTTTTATCATAGTATTGTGTATTTATATATTTGTGCACACAAATGATATGTTTTTTGTATTGTGGAATAATTCCATGACTGCTGTCTATTATTTTGAATGGTGTGCAAAAGCAATTTTAACAAATAAATGGATGGCTACCACGATTAAATTAATTGCAAAGAGTGGCCATTCATTTGTTCAATGACAGGTGCATGAAAGATATTTGTGTTGGCACTCCTGAAAGTGGAGTTTGCAGCATCGAATCTGTGCAATGCCGTTAATCCAGAATAGTGCAAGTAATGCTTCACATACTATAAATTGGCTTTCAAGAATGTATACCTTGTCGTCATGATTATCACAGGCTAACAATTGGGGTAAATTATGTCACGTGACACTGTATTTTTGCGTTAATGCCTATTTTCTCGACCAAAAATGTTTCCGATACAGTTTTTCGCAACATTTGAAGGATGTGCTAGAGTTAAACAGAAAAATGTTAACACTTCCTCTAGCTACACTAGAGGCCAAAAGTTTGGAATAATTTACATATTTTGCTCTTATGGAAAGAAATTGGTACTTCTATTCACCAAAGTGGCATTCAACTAATCACAATGTATAGTCAGGACTTTAATAACGTGAAAAAATACTAATACAATTAGATTTTTTCCTCAGATTGTCTTAAACTACAAAGTGTTCTCATCAAAAAATCCTCCATGTGCAGCAATGACAGCTTTTCAGATCTTTAGTATTCTAGCTACCAGTTTATCCAGATAAAATGTCACCAGGTGACATTGTACCCCACACTTCCTGTAGCACTTGCCATGGGTGTGGCCGTCTTGTCGGGCAATTCTCATACACCTTACAGTCTAGCTGATCCCACAAAAGCTCATTGGGATTAAGATCCATAACACTCAAAAGTAACTTTTTCTTTGCAATTCTTCCCATAAGGCCTGCACCCCTGAGTCTTATCTTTACTGTTGTACATGAAACTGGTGTTGAGGGGGTTTAATTTTAATTTAATGAATCAAATATCTTCCAGCATTGTTTGAATAATGGCAAGTGATTTTCTAGTACCAATTTAGCATGACTACTCAAGGATAAGCTGTTGGAATAATGGCTGCTGTAAATGGGGCCTGTCTAGATTTGATCAAAAATGACTTTTTAAAATAGTAATGGTGCTGTTTTTTTACATCAGTAATGTCCTGTGATTGAATGCCACTTTGATGAATTTAAAGACCAATTTCCTTCACAAACAGCTAAATCTGTACATTATTCTTAACCTTTGGCCGTCAGTGTATATCGATAAACTTTTGGATGCGCTACACTTTATGTAGCAAAAAACCCTTTGGTGAAAATGTAGTTTATGACTCATGACTCACACATACTTAACACTTGAACAAACCACCGCTGAACTCGCAGTCTGACTGCTAGCATAAATATTACACCATGTATACAGAGATTACGGTTTGTATTTTCTGTTTTGTTGTTTAATGTTCATTACATGCTGTTCATTTATTGCCTCATTTTGGTTTAATGCATTATTACTGCTGTTAGAAGTTCATTATTCTCTCTGTGTGTGTTGAAAGCACCATAATGCTTACACTCTATTGGAAATCACCGTGTAAATGACTTATTTATTGTTGTCTCTGCCCATTAAATTGAGATAGGAGGAAGTATTTTAACTTACAAAATTATACACCTTCAAGAAGCATGTGGAGCGCACACACAAATTATATAGTAGTCATAGTTTAAGTCATTATGTAGGAATTTTAGGTAGCTCCTCCGCTCTGCTGTGTCACAGGTTTAATTGAATATACATGTTCATGGTCATTCATCTAAAACATGGGCACAAAGCCTATTTCATACAGTCTCTCGCTCTCTCTCTCTCTTTCCCTCTCTGATGATTTATTTGTTCTCTCCTGTGCAGCTGCCCCAGAGATAAGTGGTTGTTTATCAAATGCCTGTCAGAAACACTCGGCAGATTAATCCACAGCTCTTATCACTGGGCTGAGAGAAAACTTCCCAGTGCTTTTAATTCACTGCATTGGATTACACTATTACATGAGCACCTCTTGCATGTGGAGCGCCAGACTTGTGTTAATACAAAACCCCTCCCTTACACCTTCTCTACACTGGAACAAGTGACGTGAAGCGACAAACTACAACTAGAGGTGAGTTTTGTTGCATTGCTTTCTTGAAGTTTAGACTATGTCTTTGATAAGGAAGTGCCATTCACACACTGATAGCAATTTTCAGCAACAAAACAATCAGAGGTCATTCGTTTTCAGTGTGAGTTGGCGTTTTGAGCAACACTAATGCAACACATTTGAATTTACCTTTTTGCAAATGAGCGGTGATGAGATGCAACGACTATCAATGAAAGTGAAGACAGTGGAGCTTACATCATACATTCCCATTGACATTTATTTGAGCTGCAACTACCAATGGGATTGACAACAATGGAGCTCCTATACTGAAGATTTAAATCCTACTAGTGACCAGAAGTACAATGGCTTCATCCCCTGCAGTGATTAAGTCACAACATTTGCATATTAGCTTAAAGGGAGTGTGGTAGCATGGCTAATTCCTCTAATACTTTAACACATTAGATTGCGAGCATGACTTACTAAATTATTTCATCCAAATTTAAATAAATAAATAATATATATTTTTATCTTGGCAATCTTGGAGCATTTCTTTTGTCACATTGCTCACTTAGAGTGTAGACACAGAGTATGTTTTTTTAAAAATCTTTTATCAGTCATTAAACACCCCATTCTGTTTTCTTGGCCTGCATTCATAGTTTGGGTCTGGATGGAATTATGCCTTTAAATGAAAAAGTGAGTAATGTTAAATGTTCCGAATGCTTGTTCGGGTCCAGCTTGTCTGATGAGGTGCAGTAACGGTTGCTGTTTCAATCCCTGGCTCTGTATGTAAAGTAGCCCCATGGAAGAGCAGGAAAGCTCAGCTTAGCTGGATGAGTGATTGGGAAGATTTAAAGGGTGCATGGTAAATGGAGAGGGAGAGAGAGAATAAGGGAAAGGAGAGGAGAAGATAGATGAAGAAAGAGAGAGATGATAGATGTAGTGGGCATGTGTGAATGTCTTTAAGAGGCTCAGGTGTTAGAATCTGGTCTGTAAACTTGTGAACTTTGCCTTCTATTTACTCACTCACACACACACACACTCCTCATTGAAGTTTAAAGAGTGGGTGGGGTGGCTGGTTGTCATGATGATGACAGACAGCCAAGTTATGGCACTCCTTCAGTCCATAAAGACTGATAGAGTTGGCTGGGCCCAACTTATCAAAAATTCACATTCTCAAGGACTAGCATACCCAAAAATTGTGTCATAATATAACACCATCCTGTCATTAAGAACCACTATATGATAAAGAGTCCAAAACATTATCTATACAAATCATGCAGCTGTTAAATCAAATATGGAGTTTATGGTACATGTTGGACATCAGTTACATAAAATTTAATTGGTTCTCATGTGTAGTTATATCCAGTTCATGAACGAAACATTCTTTTGAACTGGTTCTTTTCAGTGAATGAGTTTAAACAATTTACCAAATCAGACAGAATAGTTTGAAACAGTTTGTGTCTCGAGTCAACACTGATCGACAAGTTACTCTATCTTAACCTGTTTTTCAGGCATGTCTGACATTTTGACTCGAAATGAGCAGATAACCGGGAGTAATATGATCCTAGAAATGTTGATATGTGCTATTCATAATTTCTTTGCAATAAACCGCTCCAACTAGTTCCCAAATTGACTGGACACTCTGGTCACAACGATTCTCGATGATTTGCCTACAGCAGTTCCCTCGTCAACAGTACACTGAACTGAGAATTACCTCATAAGGAGGTGTCCGATATATTGAGAACTGATGAGCTACTGATACTTGTAAGTAAGCGATTTTTTTCATGGAAAGCTATGCAAAATTCTACTCCCTGAAAATATTTTATGAAAAAAGTGTCCAGAAATATCTCATCTGTATCTGGGACAGCACTAGACTCTCTAAACAGCAAACAAAAATATGTATGTGGGCAGTCTACTCTTATGCTTTTAGCCTGCCATTGTATTGAGTATTGTTGTTGCAGTGGAGTATTAAGGCTTAATGCCATTTTTATACCATGTTGTTCATAAAAGTTGTCAATTGAGGGCGCTATTTGGCTGCTGTTGTTTTTTGACAACCGCCTCTGCTCATGTCGGTCTCAATAAAGCTAATTTGATATCTTAGGGGTGCTGGGTTTTGGAAAGAGGGGGTGTGGCTAATCTAATGGAAATTCTAGAATGGCTAGAATCTCTTATAATAACACCTTGGGGAGGGGGATTATTTATGTTTCTAGTTTATTTTGCTGAACAGGTGTATTTTGCTGAACAGTAGAAAGTATTGTCATATAAAACATACTGGCAATGCAGTGTGTTTATGGCTTGATTTGTATTGCTGATTTATTAACATATGAAGATGACATCTGGTCGCAACAGTTCTTGAGACAACAGTACACTGATCCGGGGACAGCAGCTCTTGGGTCACTAGTACACTGATTCTGAGAAATGCCTCTTTGGGACATGAGCTTGGGTGACCAGATTCATGGTTGTGGAAAATGGGACATGCCCATCCCAGAAAAAATGAAATTGACACATCCTTACCAAGGTGCAGATCAATAAGAATTAGAGGGTGCATCCGTATCTGTAACTGTTCCCTATCAAAAAGCTACACTTTGTTGCTGCGCTGATTTAGCGCTTTGGAAACAACTTTAGGTGTGACCAGCTGTGAATATGTGTGCAACACGTCAATTAAATTTACTAGAATGTATAGCCTCTTCTGATGACATAATTGGATGCACCTGTAGCAGGGCTATAAATAGATGCATCACAGGTGCATCATCAGATCTTTTGTCTTCAGATCACTCTGTGTGTGTTGTGCTTCATGAGCCTGTCAGAAACGTTCTACTTTCCTCTGTTAGGAGTTAGATTTTGTTAGGCAGTGCGCAGAAACCTTTCTCTTTTTTCTAAAATAAATGACTGAAAGACAGAGCAAGCGTTGTGTGTTCGCTTGTTTATTTTCTATGGCTGAGAGGGACACACACCAGTTTTGTATGTTTGGGGAACAGCATGCTTCTCTTGCGTTGGGGCGGGGCAGAGCGATTTGATTCAAAATGATTTGCACTCGTCTTGCTTACTTCCGAGAGTCAGCGCCCACACTTCCATCGTGGGCTCTCTTATGGATCTGGCTGAGGAGCGAGAGACGGGTCCATCCCTATCGCTCGCTATCTCCCCAGATCCAGCTGGTCCTTCTGCACTCCGGCACCTCTTCGGTTCATGAGGGAGACCGTGAATTTAGAGTCTGCGGACTTCGAGTTACCCACCTCCGAGCATTCCGTGCATGATAATAAATCATCTGAGAAATTACTCGAGGTGATTTGTTCACGTGGCCAGTCAAATTGAAGCCTGGCCACCGCACGAGTAGAGACCCCCCAAACGCTCCAAGTTGGAGGACAGATTTATGTCTGGTGACACCTCATCAGTCCCTTCCTTTCTTTGATGAACTCCATTATGAGCTCTCTCATTCATGGAGGAAACCTTATACTTCCCGTGCCCTCGACATCGATATATTCGGGTGCTGAGGAACAAGGGTATTCGGTGATGCCGCCGGTAGAAGAGACACCTGTTACAGGTGTACCAGGCTGATCTGTTGAAGGACATGAGTGCGGGGACCATGGTCGATGAGGAGGCTTTCTCCGAGCTCCGTCGAGCCATGGATCTGTCTCTCAGCGCGACCAAGCAGATGGCCCGCGCCATTGGCTGGTCTATGTCTGCTTTAGTCAGCACGGAGAGACACTTATGGCTCAACCTGTAAGGCATCAGAGACAAGGACAAAGTTTTCCTTCTCGATGCTCCGGTTTCGCCATCTGGCTTATTTGGTGACGCTATGAATGTTGGGGAGGGGGGCGGTCGGCCACCCAGCCCCGTCCCGGTCCTTCTAGAAGGGAGGCTCAGAAACAAATCGTGGGGAGTCGTGCTCTCCCTCATAAAGACTGGGGACTGGCTCGTCGCCCTCAGCAGCCCCCAAAGCAGGACCTCAGGGCCGTCATTTCTAAGAGTAAAAAACCCTGATGGTCTTGCACCCAGCCTTGTGGGGGTAGTCTCCTTCGTGACAGGGCGCTTGTATCATCCACTTCTACCCTCACAATACCCCCACGAAACCCCCACCGCCTCTGGTGTTTCGGGAGTTAGAGGCTTCAAGCGAAATGTTGGGTGTACCGTTGCTTCCTGCCTTAGTCAGGACACGGAACACTCGACATACCCTCAACAGGAAGTGTCAAAATGAATACCCATCTCAGAGATGGCAGCGTGTAAACTTCTGTCAGGTATTTCTATGTGGGTCCTAAGAACAGTAGAAAAGGCTACAGAATTAAATTTGTTTGCCGTCCTCCGCGTTTCAACGGCGTGGTTTCCACTACCATGAAACCGGAGCAAGCATGTCTACTGTGGAAGGAACTGCAAAATCTCTTGGTCAAAGGGGCCATAGAACATGTTCCCCTTTCAGAGAATGAGTCAGGTTATTACAGCAGATACTTACTTGTTCCCAAGAAGGGTGGGGGGTTGCATCCGATCGTAGAACTTTGAGGCTTGAATCGCTCAGTCAGGTGGTTCAAGTTCAGGATGCTAACTATCAAGACGGTTGTACCCCAAATCTAACATCACGATTGGTTGGTCACGATCGTTCTCATGGATGCATTCCATTCACTTTCGGGGGCGAAGCCTTCCAATATTGGGTTCTTCCATTCAGTCTAGCCCTATCACACCGCACATTCACAAAATGCATGGATGCAGCACTGGCTCCTTTGCGATTCCGGTGCAACCACATTCTGATTTACATAGACGACTGGCTGATACTAGCACAGTCTCAAGAACTGGCAGTTCAGCACAGGGATATCATCTTAGCTCATCTAGTTTCTCTGGGTCTGAGACTCAACGTCAAAAAGAGCATTCTCTCTCCCACTCAGGGAATTACCTATCTGGGCGTTGTATGGAATTCGATCACGATGCAGTCAATATTGTCTCCCGCTCGAATTGTGTCCATTCAGAACACCCTGAGCAATGTCAGGCTAGGCCAAGGTTGAAATGTTCGTCAGTATCAACAATACTAGGTCTCTTGGCATCTGAGTCCTCAGTGATCCCTTTGGGCCTCCAGCATATGAGACCGTTTCAGTTGTGGCTCAAAGCAAGGGGATTTCATCCAAGTGCCAGTCCCCAAAGGCTAAAAAGGGTTACGCGCTGCACACTTCGTACCCTTTATATGTGGTTCAGACCCCGGTTCCTTACTTTGGGTCCCACTCTAGGTGCGTCTTGCCGTTGCAAGTTGCTAACGACAGAGGAGCAGTCTTAAGTGTTCATACAGCTCAAGGGGAATGGGAGGGTCATCAGCTCGATTGGCACATTAACTGCCTTGAGTTGATTTCTGGCCCTGAAATACTTCCTTCAGCATTTGAGAGGCTGCCATGTCCTGGTGCTGGTGGACAACACAGCAGCAGTCTCTTATATATATCATCAAGGAGGTCTAGGGAGGTCTCTTTGAGCCCAGTTCAAAATTAAGATGTACGAAAGGCATGCTGCGTTCATTAATGAGAATACACGCTTCACAGATTCAGATATCCCAGGCAGGCATAAGACAAACTCCACGACCTTAGCTAAGACTTCAAAGTTGATGGTCTTGCTCTCCAGCTCACGAAAAACATCTGTCCATCTCTGTCTTGTTCATGTTCTACTCAGTGATGCGACGAGTGACAATGTGTTTTGCTCAAGCCCACTCATCAAAAGGCATGGTTTCATCAATCAAACTGAGAGCAGGGATTCTGGATTAGAAGTGTTCGAGGCTTCTCTTAATGTCTTTCCACTCTGGGATTTCTCTCAATAGGGCCCCACTCAAGTTTTTCTGTGTTCTGCAATGAGCAAATCCAATTTTGGAGGCAACCCACCAATGCTGAATAAAGAAATAATCTGCTTGCATGTCACCAGCTTCAACCAGGGCATCCAACTGCTTTTTAATGTCAGAGGGTATGAATTACTTTTCTCAGTAAATGTACATTGCATATGACAGTTTCAGATTTGGTGCGGGAAGAAGAAAATTTTGGATCATACAATTTCTTTATCAATTTCGCAGTCAGCCGACCGAAAATAATGGCAGTGCACAACAAAATGATAAGCAAAAAGTCCTTCACTTGCATGCACCTTGTCAGATTCTGAACTTTGCTTCACAAAAAATATCGCTAACACTTGGTGTGCCGGACTTAATTTTAGCAGCATCCATGTGCTTTTTGTATGAACATGCTCTGCGATGTCAGTGCGGCTTCCATGAGCGATGGAAAAATGTACATGCAGGCTTCCTTGACATTTTTCCAGCTGCAATTTCATCTGTGTGCTCTTTCAAACTGACACTTCAGGCAGTTCACTAACTGAATGTCTGTTGATAGGGGATTGTGATTGGATAGTTTAATCCAATCATGTACTTCAAATTACACAGTGTGATTTTATTGGTTTTATAAGCTGTAACCTTGGCTACCTTTGATTAGAATACTCATATGACTGAGAAAGCTGCATAGGTGATAGAGACATTTTAGGAGAGCACAAAACCTGATTTTTTCAGAATAAGTCAGGACACTAATGGGAGGTCTGGCAACCCTATGAAGAGCACTTATTATAAAATGTAATAATCAGCAATATACACTTACATATGGCTGTACTGAATGCATTTTAGCATGTTGTAAGGGGTTTTAGATGGGCAAGGAGGAGGCGAGAACAGGCTTAACAATATACATCATATTTAATTAAATAAAAACACAGGGCAGCTGCCAGTAATTCCCTCTCTCTTAAACTGTCGTCCTCGGGTGCCTTTATCCCTTGCGCTTCCCCATCAGGCCGATTAGGGACCAGGCATACGCTGTTCCAGCCCGGCCCCGCCCTCCTCCGCTATACAGATGTATTTCACAATGTCAGGGTATTAGCATTGTTTACGGTGACATCATTACGTGAGTACATCATAACTGATGAATCCTTTTTTTTAACCGGTTTATTGAAACGAACCATCCGAAAGAACTGGATCATGGAAAAGAATAGGACTTACCATCAAGTGTGTACTCAGGTGTGTAGTAAACAAATGTCAAGACATCAAACCTGCACCATAGGCATGGTATTTGATTTGAGAAAACTATTTGATTTTAGATTGAATAATGACTTAAAGGAATAGTTTACCCTAAAATTATAATTCTTGCATCATTTACTCACCCTTATTCCATTTCAAACTCCTATGACTTTCTTGCTTCTGTGAAAAACAAATAAAGAACACTTCCTCACAATGATGTAACCACATATTCAGAATTGGGGAGGACCAAATGTAATAATTTAATAATCACCCATGGAAAAAAACTAATATCAGTAGACCACTTTTATCTGGGTGGGTAGTAACGCACTACATTTACTCCGTTACATTTACTTGAGTAACTTTTTGGGTAAAAAAGTTTAAAAGTGGGTACTTTTTTCTCTCACTCAAGTAAATTTCTTATTACATTTTTTTCTTTTACTTCTTTACAATGGGAGGGTTGAGAGATTATTGAATGGGACTTTTACGAGAGCAGAAGTTCACACAGCTTTGCACATTGAGCCGGTGTCACAGACTGTCACTCAATCACTGCAGCAGCATCAAGCTCTTCAAACAAAGTGAAACACTTTCCTCGCTCTGCACAGTGAACTTGCAATACCTTAATTTAACACCAAGACAAGCTGATATTTCAAGATTAAAATCACAGCTCCAATTTAAGGCAGCATGCTGAGGTAAGTTTTGGCTCTAATTCTAACTTGGGCTTTTCTGTGTAATGAAATGGTTATTTTTAGGGTGATTTAGTAACTGGGCTGTAATGACATCAGTTTTTAAGTGTACATTTTTAAATCAGTGCAGCAATTTATCAGTGTGCTTTGTCCTGCGTCCCACATGTCATAAGCAGTATTAATGCATTTACTGGAAACTATCGCAGCTACTTCAGGCGGATTAACTGTATAAAGCCATTTAAACATATAAGTTAAGTGTAAATCACTGCCATTTATATGATTGATTGACAACTAGAGCATGAACAGACAGCATTTCTACGCATGCACAGCGAGCGTGTGAGATGTGCGGGCATGAGGCAATCGTGGCAACGAGAGTCGCTGTGTCTGCAATCGTTCCCTCATTCACTATTTCCTATAAAATGAATGGCAGTAAGTGCAATATATCTCAGCAGTAAGTGAACGAAATGAGTGAGTGTTGGAGCTCTGGGGCTGTCGCAGAATCAACATCAGATATGAAATTTTAAAATACTTGGGCCTTACATGTTATTCTTATTAAATAATATGTTAATGCACTAAATCTGCATTCTGTTTGTCATTTTTAATATATACTGTGTGTTAATATAAAGAGTAAACACAATTTATAAAAAAAAAGAGTACATTTTAAAATGTATCTATATGTTTTGTCTCTCTATATGTTATTATGTTATTTTAATCCAGTAATGATTTGTCAAAAAGTAATTTACTACATTCAGCATGAAATAAAACATTGCAGGAGTGAAGGAAGCAGTAAACTCCCAGCTCATACATCTTCCCCGTGGTGGATTGTGGGAAATTAACCATTGTCAAGTATACATCAAAGGTAGACTTGAAATTAGAGTGCATTGTGGGTAAGAATGAGTGAGCAAAAGTAGGGAACGAGTGGCTCACTCAGAATTCAGACACTCCTACAAAATAGCGGACACTCAAAATGTTTCCAAGACTTTCTTTTATCTGCTAAACTCAAATTAAGATTTTTAGAAGAATTTTTCAGCTCTGTAGGTCAATACAGTTCAAGTGAATGGGTGGCAACATTTTAAAGCTAAACAAACAAACATTAGTCAGCATAAAAGTAATCCATAAAACTCTAGTGGTTAAATCAGTATCTTCAGAAGCAATGTGATGAGTGTGGATGAGAAACAGAGATACAGATCTATTTCACATTCTTCTTCTTGTGTTTTTGATGATTCACATTCTTCTCTGCATATCACCCCCTGATTTCTAGCAAAAAAAGACAAATATTAATCTGTTTCTCACCCAGACCTATAATATCACTTCTGAATATATGGATATAACCACTGGAGTCTTATGGATTAATTTTGTGCTGCCTTTATGTGCTTTTTTGAACATCAAAATATTGGCCTACAGAGCTAAAATATTCTTTTAAAAATCTGAATTTGTGTTTTGCAGAAGAAAGGAAGTCATCCATATCTGGGATGCTGGGATGGCATAAGGGTGAGTAAATGATGAGAGAATTTAAAGTGATAGCTCAGCCATAATTGAATATTCTGTCATCATTTCTCTACCCTCATGTTGTTCCAAACCAGTGTGGCACTTTGTATTATGTGGAACACAAAATATGTTAGACAGAATGTTAGGGACTGACTGTCTCGGTCACCATTCACTTTCAAAATATGGAGAGATAAAAACATTCACTGAAAGTAAATAGTGACTCAGGTAATCATTCTTTCTTATATCTCCTTACTGTGTTGCATGGAAGAAAGAAAATCCTATGATTATGGAACAACATGATGGTGAATGATGACAAAATTTCCATGAATAATAATAATAATTTTGTAGTATATTTTCAATGTGTATTATGTAATGGAATATAGGGGAGTAAATGTCTATTATGTCATTTGTGAAAGTAACGAGTTACTACTTGAGTACTCTTTAAATTTGATTCTTTCTTACTCTTACTCAAGTAATTATTTATGTTAGTAGATTTACTTCTACTTGAGTATAGATTTTGGCTACTCTACCCACCTCTGACTTTTATGAATATTGGGGGGGGGGGGTATATTGTTCATATTGCAAGTTGTTATGCTGCCCTTTATGTCCTCTTTGGAGCTTTGAAGTGTTGTTACCCCATTGACTTGCATTGTATGGATATGTTCTCATCATATCTCCATCAAAATATCTTTGTGTTCTGCAGAAAAAGAAAGTTATATGAGTTTGAGATGGCATAAGTGTGAGTAAATATTGAGAGAATTATAATATTTGGGTTAACTATTCCTTTATATTTCAGTATATTCCTCAGACAACTCTATTTTCTGTCTTCAGAAGACTTAGAATATAGCACAAAAGTTTCACTGCTTTTATGGTGCTTTTTGTCATCATTGGAGTGTGACAGCCCGTGGTCACTGTGAACTGTTGTTGTATGAATTTTTTTTGGGTGGGGATTCTTCAGAATTATCATTTTTTATGTAAAACAAAAATGGCATTCCAACCCCATCTAACATTAGATGGGGTTGGAATGCCATAAATAAATAATAATAACAGAATTTCATTTTTGGGTATAGTATTCCTTTAACTAGCCAGATCAGTAGACTGATAGATGCCTGAAACAATAGCACATGAAAACACACACGTGTCTGATGTTTTCCTAATGTAAGTAGAAATGTTCGATTCAGATTTAAGTTGGATCCAAAATCCTTGTTTTAGCCACCTCTGGAGTTTAAACATGCAGTCTTTCGAAATGAGATCCACTGTGTCCCCCAGCAGTGTACATGACCAGAGCACTCTACAGCAGCAGGCTTATGGGCATTAAACTGCCTCACTGACTCCAGGAATCCATTACTCTGCTATTTTGAGCATTGTACAGATTACTCCCTGTGTGGAATAGCAAGCAGCTGGAAAGGACCAGGAAGCACACGGAAGGTCTAGATGACTGACAGGAGATCAGTGGGAACAGGCCGAGAGCGCAGCCTGGGCCCTGTTAACTGACAGCAGATCAGTGCTGATAGGAAAGTGGGAAAAAAAGAGTGTTCTGAAACTGCTTTGCTGGGGGCCAAAAACCTGCCACAGCCTAGCTGTGTGAATGGAGCTGTGGACCAGAGAATACTGGCACAGAGGAAGAAGCGGCATCCGGCTGGACAGAGAGATAAGCGTAGCTTGAGGTAGTAGAAGAGGAGGAAGTGATGAATGCATGGGTAGACAATAGTTAATGGCAAATAGAGGTGACTGAAGGAGGCTGATGAGGATGGGGTGTGGTTCTGTGTGTACAGTATAATGGACTGAGGTAAAGAGGGAAAGAAGGGGAAAAGGGAGAGGGAGGGATGTGGAGAGTGTGGATGTGTGAAAATGTATTTTTACTCTTCCTTTCAAATCCACATCAGCATACACACTGCTGTCCTGCTGTGAGCTCCCTACTGCGTAAATGAAGATAATGATTAAGTCAGTGGTCCAGATTTAACATGGGACTGCTGATTAGATGTGTGTGTGTGATAGAGTCAGAAAGTGAGAGAGAAAACTTGTTTGAGTAAACAAGCTTATAGAGATAATGATTATGGTTCATAGGGTTACTTTTGAAATGTATTCCACTACAGATTACAGAATACATACTGTAAAATGTAATATGTAAAGTATTCCATTAGATTACTCAAGGTCAGTAACATATTCTAAATACTTTTGGATTAATCTTTAGCACTGGTAGATTTTTTCACTTGTTTTGACTATAAAAACTCTGCCAGTACAGTAATACAAAATACACAAATATTAAAAATACATTGTCTGAAAAACCTAAATATCTTATGCAGTGTTGTTTCTCAAACAAGATCAATCAAATTGATTTAGTTTTAAGGATTTTTAGATATTTCTACAGGAAAAAAATAAAAAAAATATTATCAAGAATAGGATTTTTGCCCTAATATCAAAGGTCTTTCTAGAACAAAAGAAATTATGATCCAACTTGAATTTTTTTGATAATAAAATATGATCGTGCCTGGTAACATGTGCATATAAAATGTATAGAAATAGCATTTTAGCTTAGCGTAAAGCTGACAATTTACACAAGGTTTAATTCTATTTCTTCTGCTCCATTCAAACTTACTTCTCTGTCTGCTTGTATGAATGTAACATCATAAGAAAGTGTTTCACTGCTGTTCAAATGCACTTTGGATCACATCATTTATTTGGATAAACGTTTTCCATCTGAAAGGACTAAATATTAAATGAAACAAATGACAATAAAATGCAAAGTAATCTCTTCAGTAATATTTCAAAATACTTTTTGAATGTAACTATTGGAATACCAATTATTTAAATTGTAACAATAGTGGAATACAGTTACTTTTATTTTGTATTTTAAATACGTAATCCTGTTACATGTATTCCGCTACTCCCCAACCCTGTATGTGGTTAGGATGTTTTATGGGAAAAGAAGCCTACTGCATGTAGTTCGATAGTCTGTTAATATTTGGATGTGTTATATAAGCTGTCTAAATTGTCCTCATAAGACAAAAACTAAAACACAGGGAACATAGATTCTTGTCAGTCAACACTTGTGGAAGCACAAAAGTTTCCTGAAAATTATAGAAATTCTGCTTTGATCAAAATGTCTCGAATTTATATGTACTGTTTATAGTGTGAAAGTTTGCTCATAGTATAGAGATGTAAGCTCAAAACATTTGAAAAAGAAATTTTTGTAAATGTATTTTTTTTTATATAAGTGCTATCATAAGGGGGGGGGGGGGGCATCTTTACATAATGTATTTATTATTATTATTATTATTGCTACAAAACAGCATAACAGAATTTTCCGCAAATGTTTTTCATTTCCAATGGCAATTTTTTCCTTTGTGGGACATTGATCAAGGAGAAAATACAATTAGTGTAATTTGATTACAAAGTAATATGTAGTAAAATACTTTTTTCAGTAACTTGCCTAACATCGATCGCTACAGTATCCCAGAGGAAAATTTAATTGCTTAGTGTTTTCACTTTTATAACACGTGAGACTAAAGGCTGGATTATACTGCCCAGCTTTAACACCGATTTTAGCCCTGATTTGCAGTCGGGCCAAGTCGGAGCTCATTGGTATCTAGTCTGGTCCAGGTCCGCAGATTTAAGCACAGTCAGAGTTCACAGATTGCACAGAAAATCACCTAGTATGTGATGGGTACAGACTCCAAATTTAATTCCATCTAATCAGTGGTAGGTATGTGCATACGTAATCAAGTAATCATTCTGCATCAGCTATTCCATATAAAGAAAATGTGAAATGTTATAAGAAACTTGGAAGCTTATCAGACCAGTATGTATGTATGTGCGTTAAAGCTCTGAACACAGAGCATATTTTATAAAAAGCCAACTTTCCCCACCTGTTTTTATGAATAATAACATATGAAATGGTAAAATTATGATACCCTTCATGTAGACTCACGGTTTATTTATGTGCATTACCCTAATATCGTCAGTATTGGTTTTTGGGTGAGTGCAAAAGTTTTTGCTGTTATTTTTAAATAACAGAAGAAAGAAACGCATAGTTTCTAGTTGAAGGTAGCTTATTTTGAAATCGTTCTTGGTAACGTTTGTGAAAATACAAAATACACATTTTACATATGTGTCATACTTTTTTGTTTCAATTTATATTATAAAATTAAAAATTTTGTGGATTAGAGTACTTGACTAAAAATTTACTCAAAATTGCCTATCCTAGTCAGAGTATATCAAACATGTTTGATATTTTAGAGCCGAATACATAGTGTATGATGCTCCACAGCTCTAATCTGAAGTCATGCGGTGAACAGCCAAAGGAAATTGAATGCGCTGAGCCACGAAGCTCAAGAAATGAAAGAAATGACACATGCACTATCTAGCTAACTTTTAACACCATTCACCTGCAACTCACATTGCAGTCTCTAAAGGCCATACTGGATTGCTGTTCCAGCAACAATAACAGCCACTGTCCTGTACATGTTTGTTTACATCTGTCACACATCTCCAAGAATGTGGGGGCATGCTATTTAATTTGAGCTTGTGATCGGATCGACTTGACAGTAGGTAGTGTGTAATCCTCAGTTGGCAAGTGTGTGATACCTAGTATTTTAGAATCTATTCAGATTTTAAAAGCCTATGATAGAACCTACTCACTGGGCCCAGCGGAGAGGGTGCCCACACATAAGTGACATCTATTCATAATTTGAATACCTCTTTTTAACCATCTTCCTGTCTCTCTATTTCTTAATGAATCATTACCTAAATATGAATCATCACTCTTTCAAAAAAATTTTACTTCTTTTCTCTCTTTCACCCTCATCTCGGGGTAACCTCTTTCTCTACTCTGTTCTTTTTTATTTCCTCAAATTCATGGCTATTTCCTAACCGGTGATCTGCTGTCTACCCATCCTTGACTTTTAAATTGTTCTTCTTTTTTATTCATATTTTATTCATCTTCTTTATTTCTCCTCCTCCGTTTGCATCTTCCCTTCTTTATCTTCTTCTACTCTCTCTCTTAGCTTAGATTATGAAGGCTTGTTGTTATTTTTCACAGAGATTGTTGGCTGTTATAATATATGCCCCTGAGTAATAAGTGTTCAGTTGTATTTTGCTTAAATTGTGCTCAAAGCAGTACAAAAATAACCCATCCCAGAATGGTGACATGAACCTCCTTTCAAAAGAAAGACGATGCCAACCCCACCTTGAGAAGCAACCTGAGCTGAATATGCATGTCAAAAAGATAGAAATTGGGGAGGTTTGGTGGAGGGAGGGTTGAAAAATGGCTGATTTTTGCTCCAATCCCCTCACAGGCCACTTGCAGCCCCCTTTAACCAGCATCCATCCTAATACGTGACTGTTTACTGTCAGACTTCATCCAATAAGGAAGATTTGATAGTGATGAAAATGGATAGACAAAGGAATTTCTTTTTTCTGCCCTCTGTGCTGTAATGATGTGCTAGAGTAGGACAAATGGCCGGTTTTGAGTCATTTGCTCACTTTTTATTGTATCCATTCTCATATTTAGCCATGATTTATGGGTAGGCCTAATTATGAGAGAATCGATTATCTGAAACTAATTAACATCCATTAGAGGAGTTCTCATTTGAATTTGAAAACAAAGTATACAAGTGGACTTTGCTTGTGGGTATGTTAAAAAAAGTATTTCATTGCTCTAAGACCTGTCCATTCCTCTTAGCCAATCACACACTGTAAATCAATATATGCCTCCCATTTACATCTGTAGGCATAAAGAGTGGATGTTTTTGAGAGTCATTATGCCTGATCCATGCATTATAGAGATTGAATGAGTTGCACTAATGGCCACTTGAGTGGCAACAAACAGCAGAAGATTGGCATTCGTTATTTCTCCCCTCTTCATTCTCTGTCTCTCTCTCTCTATTCTACTTCCTCTCTTTGGTAGTCTCAGTGGGATTAATTGAAGAAGGAAAGTGAGAGGGAGCGAGAAGAGGAGAGACTAGCTAAAACAGGAAAAACAATCTCTCATTCCCCTCAGGGATACAGTGATGTGAAGAACACGTCTGAGTGTGTTGAACAGGCCTGTTTAGAAAGTCTCCTCTTAACCTCAGTGAAGTGTCAAGGTCATATGTGGGCCATGGTTTATCAACTTCAGTCCAAATCACTGCTGTACTCATAAATCGATATTTATGTGTTTGTGGAAAACAGTGAAACTATTTAAAGGAATTCTTCCCCCAAAGATTTACTAACCCTCATGTCATTCCAAAGTCATTTTACTTTCTTTCTTTGGTGGAGCATAAAAGAAAATATTTTGAAGAATATTCACACTGCTTTTCTACATGTAAAAACCAGCAACCCAATTCAGCAACCAGAGCTGTCAGGCTCTTAAATGCACAAAAAAAGGAATCATAGAAGCACCATAAAAGTAGTCCATACAACTCTATATCAGAGACTATTTATCAGAGATGAGTGACTTCTGTTAAAATGATTTTAAATTGGAATGACCAATGGTCAACAGATGTTAAAAGGAAGTCCCGACTTTTAAGTAAAAGAGCCTGTCACCTTTTACATATCACCCATCAATCAATTCAAGAACGTGCATTAGCTATACAAGCCTGGATTTTTTCAAGCATAATCTTGGGTAAAGAAGCACAATTTATGATTCCAGTGTTGTCAGATTTTACTGCTGATTTTAAATATATTCTTTGATCGTAATCTTGACCAACCATTTTTGAGATTTTGGTGTTACCCCATTCAAGTAGATAGAAGCTGCACTTTCATGACTGGAAATGTTCCAAAGATGGCCGCCAATGGACTGACTTGCTACAAAGAATAGTATTTCTATCGGGAAGACACACAGGCTTGAGTGAAGTTTAAGATGCCCTTTATTTGATAAATGTAAAACAGAAAGTAATGTCTCTCTCTTTGGCTTAGGCGCTGTCCAGCAGTCCGAGGGAGTTGTACCCGGAACCGTCATGTCCTGCCGGAGATAGGAGGCAGGGGCGAGGAGCCTACCACCGTGTGGGACAGGGCTCAACTGGTGGTGGTGGGGTGGTGGAGGTTACCGTGTTAGCGCACTGAAACAGCAATGTGATAGATTATGAGCAGACTTATAAAGCAATGGCTTACATTCGATTGGCTAGGAATTACCCAGCTAATGATGTGATGATGTACAGCTGCTCGTCTTCCCGCTAGAACTACGCTGTGCTTCCATTTATCAAAAAAGGTGCAAGAATTGGGACATACTATGTCATTAAATCACACCTTGAAACAAAAGACCCTATAGACACATTGTAACATGAATCCTGTCACCATACACCAACCTGTCAATCATCCTGTAACAGTTATTATGACCTGCACATTCCTCATTTAATTTGACAGAATTTAATTTGCGTTACCCTATAATTCTTTCTACTTTATTGGAGAAGAAACAGCGCTTTGTTGAAGATCTGTCATGGGTTGTTTTGTGTGGAGAGCTGCTGATGTTTTGATGATGCATGTTGTAAAGTGTAGTTAATGTAATTCAAACTTGTCTCTTTTCCTATCGTTATCTCTTTTCTATGTGTGATGTTTACAGTGTGTTTTTAGATTAAATATAACACTGATAACAGTTATATTTTAAGTTAAAGATGTGATCTTATGATTCATCATCAGCAAAATTAAAAAATATTGGAATGATCTACTTAAACTGAATATTTTACCAAGTCAGAAAGACAAAATGCTTGAATAACATTGTGCTGGATCACTTAAAAAAATTTTTTCCCCTTTGACAATGTTACATACTGTTTACATCATTACATAAGTCATATTTCAGTGATACAGTTAATTACAAAAATAAACCTAGAACAGACAATTGTGTTAATTTGGTTCATTTTCTGTTTGTGATATTCCAATTTGTAATTGATATGGTATGCTGACACAAGATTATTTTCCGAAAAGAAGCTCTTACGAACACAAGATCACCCACAATAAGCAGTACAAATACAGTAAATGGACACAAAAGAATGCATGATGACAATTTTACATTTGAAACAAATGATTATTAATTAATTTATTTTATTATTATAATTTTTTCTCCCCAATTTGGAATGCCCTATTCCCAATGAGCTCTATGTCCTCATGGTGGTGTCGTGACTTGCCTCAATCCGGGTGGTGGAGGACAAGTCTCAATTGCCTCTGCATCTTAGACTGTTAGTCCGTGCATCTTATCACATGGCTTGCTGAGTACGTTAGAGTGAAGACGTAGCATCTGTGGAAGCCCAAGCTATTCTACGTGGCACGCAGTACTACGCACAACTCAACACGCGCCCCACCGAGAGCGAGAACCACACATTTTAGCGACCACCAGGAGGTTACCCCATGTGACTCTACCCTTCCTAGCAACCGGGCCAATTTTGGTTGCTTAGAAAACCTGGCTGGAGTCACTCAGCATGCCCTGGATTCGAACTTGCGTCTCCAGGAGTGGTAGTCAGCATCAATACTCACTGAGCTGCCCAGGCCCCCAGACACGAATGATTATTAATCATTCTCAGTATTCTCGAATCTCAGTGTCTTCAGCTTCTGAGACAGTCAGCCTGTGCATCTTATCACATGGCTGGCTGAGTGCATTACCGCAGAGTCCTAGTGAATGTGGAGGCTCACGCTATAACAATTGTAGTTCTGAAGCGAACAGTCAAAATCCTCTTCCATTGAGCAAGGGATTCTGGGCAATATTAACCCAAAGAGTGTTCACGAATCTGCACTTCGAAAATTTACCAGAAATAGTAGATAATCCGGGCAACTTTGGGACACCCTAATTCTAACCTTGGGTAGTCTCCAAGTTTCCATACAATAGTTTTGAAGTAAGGAACTGACCAAATGTTTTTTTTTTTTTATCTTATCAATGAAATTACTGACGAAAATGTTCGTCAACAATAATGATGTCAAGATGAAAAACCATCATGACGATAATGTGATCATTTTAATTCACAAATACTGTTGATGGAAATGTAATGAAGAAAAATAATATCCACTGCAAATTCTGCATTCTGATTAGCATATAATTTAGTTCAAGTTTACGTTGTACATTGTAATATTAACATAATGTTTTGGAAGTACACTAGAGCCTGTTATGCATGAAAATCTCATGAGATCAGCAGTTACAGAAGTACTCAAACCAGCCCATATGGCACCAACAATCATACCATGGTCAAAATCACTGAGATCACATTTATTCCCCATTCTAATGGTTGACATTAACTGAAAATCCATATCTGAATTATTTTATGCATTGCACTGCTGCCACACGATTGGCTGATTAGATAATCACATGAAAATGTAGGTGTACAGGTGTGGAAGTTGAGCGCGTGTGAAACCTGCAAAAAACTGATTGCAAGCAGCCTCTTTCTATATGCTGAAATGTATACTCTGGGAGAGTGAAGTTAAAAAGAAACTCGCCACTAAAATGATATCCTTGTCCATTGTGAATATTCAGTGTAGATGTGTACAAAGCACCGGCCACACAAAGGTAACCGCAAACCATCCATCTTTCTATTGCTCAATGTGGGAATTCGTCTGTAAAGGTTCACCAAACTTAAACTCCATGCAAAATCTGCAAAGGAAAATTCTTAGCCAACGGAAGTCATCATGTAAAATTCACGATTGTGCAAATTCCCTTTGAGATGACTCCCTTTGGAATTTCGCCATGGAAAGGCAAATATGACCATCCCTTTAGTGAGGACAATCTAATAATCATTGAGACATCAGGCAAACACCATCATAAATCAACACTGCACTTCAATGGAATGGATCAATGTTGATAATGTCACTTGTTATTGAAAGCAGCTCCTATAATACACACTACAGTGTCTAGAAGAATAATGGAAGATTTTAAAAATATTTTTATCCTTTACTCAGACTGTTTGTGGTAAATGGACTGTTTGAAGATAGAGCCGCAAAGAAATGCAGTCAAATAGAAGATTGAAAAACACAATAAAGAGATATTGGAGATCTGAGAAGCTTTGGGCTAGAAACTCTGAAAGCGTCATGAAACGTGTGCATTTATGTGTGTATCCTTATCTGTGTATATTTGTGTGTGTTCCCTGAGACACCTGTAGTTCAGTAATGTATTTTAAGGCCCATTACCCTTTTCCATTTTTAACATAAACCTTCCTCCCCCTTTCTTCCCCCATGGCAGAGATATACAAGGATGGGGGAAATAAGCGTGATCTTGATGTCTAGCAACAGGAGAGGTCGAATAATTTTCCCGTGAAAATTCTCCCTGTGGTTTGTCGGCAACAAGTCATGCAAACAGACAGTCCACATCCAATTAAAAACAGACAGAAAAATGTTATGAAAAAAGTGTCCCCTAACTTTTTTTGACTAAACAAACCAGCTTAAATATGATGCAAATGCATTATCATTCTACAAAGGATGTGTTTTTGAATATCTTTTCCAACCTTCTTAATAACATCCTGACACTCCTCATTTTTTATTTTCTTGTGTAAATAATTGAGGAAATATTAGATCATCACCTACTGTTAAAACCAATCTCTGGATGTCTTAGTAGATGTCACAGTTGATGATAATAATAGAGATATTACTTTGTAAAGGATATTTGTTTCCATAGACATTCTGCATATGCTATCTAAACTAAACTCTAAAAAGCTTTTGAATCCCATATGAACACTTACTTTCACCAAACAAGATAAGTTTTAGTCCTCCGAGCCCAATGTAATACTCTGACCAGAGATATCCACTCTGATATTAAGCCTGTGTGCCTGTTGGATTAATAGGGTTTCTCTAATGCTCATATATTTAAAAATAAGATGCACTTGGGTTCAGAGTGACAAGGTTTTTCAAAGTACACACATTTAGGTAGGCGAAAACACGATTGTTCCTTCAGGGACTCTCAAGTCTCAGTCTCTTTACCCCTCTCTTTCTGTTTACTTCACATTATAGAAGGAGTTATTATTTGGTGTCCTGGTTTTTGATATCATATGTTCTTTAAACACTTTGGAATAAGTCTCTCTTATAAGGCTTTCTTTCTTTCTTTCTTTTGTTTGTCTGTGTCTGTTTTTATATGATCAATTTATCTTTTTACATTCTTCAGGTACACGTACTTCATGCAAACACTCACTATCTAAACTAACCTTTTGAGACTAGTTTAAATAAAACAAGAGATCTCTGAATTTCAACACAACATTCATCATATCTGTTCAGAAATCAATCATGCAATCTTCCTTCATATCAAGGCCATTTTTTCTTAGTAAAGGCAGTCACAGTTAAATGGTAAAATCTGCTTGTGCTTGAACATATTTCAATGTTTTTATGAAAGTGTTTGTATCAGTCAAAGTACCTGTGTTAATGCCTATTCACAACAGTAGAAAAAAGTTAAAAGCAAGGCTATATTACAGCTATCACTTCAAAAATTAAATACATCTGACAAAACCATATTTGACTGTCTTTAAAGCAAAATACAGCTCACTTTAATGCAATGGTTTAGTGATACAGGTAGGTATATTAGAAATGCTTTTTAGCAAATGCTTTTCAAATCACTATTTTTTGCTATGCTTTTTTATTACTGCTACGACATCTACAGAATATCCTGCTTGTATTCAGAGACCAATATATAAAAAACTGTCAACACCACATCTATAAATTAAGAAAAATTTATGGATGGCCCGTTCCAGGCACAAGAATGAAAAACGTGCATCTTATTGAATATTGAGTTTAATTACCAAATAAAGAAAATTAATGGAACTTTCAAATTTTGTCCTTGGTGTGAAGTCCATAGAAATGCATTGTTTAACTTATCATTTTGAATTTGCTTTTACACATTTAGAACGATTTGTTTAGCCAGATACTGTCAATTGTTTTCTATGCCATCAGAAAGATTTAGCACTTAATTATCTTTTACATTTCTGCATTTAGCAGACGTATGGAACTAAATTCATGACTAAAGTCTTTGAAGAATAAAAGCATGGTGTTCCCTGTCAAAAAGCTACACTTTGATGCTGCGCTGATTTAGCGCTTTGGGAACAACTTTAGGTGTGACGAGCTGTGAATATATGTGCAACACGTCAATGAAATTGACCAGAATTTATAGCCTCTGCTGGTGACATTATTGGATGCACCTGTAGCAGGGCTATAAATAGATTTGTCACAGGTGCATCATCAGATCTTTTGTCTTCAGATCACTCTGTGTGTGTTGTGATTCATGAGCCTGTCAGAAACTTTCTACTTTCCTCTGTTAGGAGTTAGGTTTCTGTGCACTGCCTAACAAAATCTTTCTCTTTTTTTAAAAAAATAAATAAAAATGACTGAAAGACAGAGCAAGCGGTGTGTGTTCCCTAATACATGAGAGGAGTGTAGAGGTGTGTGTGTGTGTGTGTGTGTGTGTGTGTGTGTGTGTGTGTGTGTGTGTGTGTGTGTGTGTGAATAGATAGATGCGTATGTGTGTGTTAGGACAGGAGTGCACAAAATGGTGGGCGTGGCTCTCGTGGAGAGTGCGTCACGTGAAGTTTCCAGACAGAGAATATGGCAGTTGTAGCATCTGAACCAATCAGACACACAATTATTCATTATTTAATGAATAAGCCAACATATGTCACAAGAATGTAACCAGCAAAAGTCCAAGTAGGCCCAAGTAGGTTATGTCTTCTCCCCCGCTGATCATTATCAAGCCTTTAAACTGTCTTAGCTGCCACTGGACCAGCAAAGAGTGGACCCCAGTGACATTCCAAGCAGAGGAGGATATCTGCATCCTAAAGCAAATATTGCAGAAAGATTGATTCACTCATTTCCCCCATTAGAAATGGACTTTATTAAATTATAGGCATGTACTGTCCATAATTTCACATGTACTGTATATATCCAGGACATTGTGTATAGGATAATAACGGTCTTGTAAAGTGTTTTTGTACTGTATACTGTTGTATGCATGACTTATGACAGGACTACCAGCTAATGTACAATTATTTAGTATCATGTTTCCTATCAAATTAATCCTTGTGTGACACACTGCAAAGTGGTATATTTATAATTCTGATAATAGTCAGAGCATAAAGGGGCACATATTAAAAACTAACCCCAATCATGCAAATTAGTCAGCTTCCAAACAAAGGAACATTTCCCAGTTGGAAATTGCAAATTTCTCATTGGTCAAGCCAGATTTGAGAGGAGGGACATCCAGCAGCACTTAAAAGACACGTCCCGCCTCTTAATCAGCCTCTTTCCCCTGGCTCTTTCCCCTGACCCTCTGCTGCTGGTCGTGCTGACCATGAGGTGGCAGGCCGGCAGGACTCAACACCTCAAGCCATGTGCATCTACCTCGACCATGGAGCCAATGAATACCATAATTCAGCATAATTTCTTCATTCAACATGGAAGAAATTGGTTGCAACTTCCACACCATCGACCCAAGGAACCATCAAGCTTTTCTCCTGCAACTGCATACAGGCACTCTCTCAACAGCCAAGACAATTGCAGTAGCTACATGAATGTAGGTTTAGTATAAGACATGAAAACCCCTTAGTAACAAAGGGACTTTTGAATTAAGAAACAGATGGTTCCCTCATATGGTTAAGTGACTCTTTTCATAACTGCATTTCCCCTATTCTGTTCTGTTTTATTTTTCCCATGTATGAGTGATTTGTGTGTATGTCTTTGTTTAGATTAGTTTTGTGTTTGTATTTTAGTTAAATAAACTTTTGTGTACATTCTTGCGAGTTGATTCTGGTCTGCTTGTAAATCAATGTCAATTTAACTATTCGATCTCAGCTCCATGCTAAGAAAGAGTTATTTTTGTGTGGCCAGAAAAAATATCCTTTCTGAGAATTAATAGACAATCAATACTGAGTGTTCGCTGGACGAACAGATAAATTGATTGTAATGTTAATTCAACTACCTAAAGTTGATTCTATTAACCGATCCAAATGTTCATAATGAATTATGACCAGTTATGATTAATTATTCATGTTTCCCTTTTAATGATATTTTGACTGTGGTATATTTTAATAAATAATATCATCCCTGTTTCTAAAAGATTTAGCTTCAAAGCTATACCTATATGTGTAATTATTGTCATTAAGCCATGGGAATAATATTACTCCAAGAAGGGAATTAATCATAATTCTCTTATTAAAGCTAATAGTAAAGACTGCAGTAATGATGCTGAAAAAAAGTAGAAATTGTGAACGGATACAACGAGATGTTGTATTACAATTTAAATGGTGGAGAATTTTATTCAGACCAATAATCTAGTTATTTGTCATTTATCTAAATTATAATGGTTGTCAAACACGAATGATTCCATTATAAATTTCCTTAAATACTAATGTAGAAATAGGACCGTTTAATTTAATTCCTAGCTCACACATACTGTTTCTCTTACAAATAATGGTAATATACATGACACTTTAAACCGTGCCATGTACATTTACCATACCATATCACATAAATATGATATGTAATATGATATAAAAATAATATGAATGTTTAGATTATATTTTAACGTGTTTATGCTGCCTCATTATCATCAACGAAGCTTGTGCTTGCAAATATGTTTTCAGGTGTAAATGAGTAAAATGCACTTTAAATATGCCCATATTAGAAAATCACCATCTTATAATGATTTCTGAGGGATCATGTGACACTGAAGACTACAGTAATGATGCTGAAAATTCAGCTTTGATCACAAATTGCATTTTACAATATATTTGTGAAATAATTAAGGCTTCTCAACAACTTCTCTGGGTGATGTAGCTTGCTGTGTCATCACAAAGCAAAGCTGCTCCTTGTTCAAAGGATGTGTTCTTTAGGAATGTGTTTCCTGTCTCTACCCTCATGTTTCACATGTAGCTCAAACATGTATGTCACCCCCATATAAGGTAAATAACTATTTAATTGGTTGGGGTCCAGTGGAATGTGTTTTTTTCTGGACCATATAACACAGTGCTGAACAATACACTTTGAAAAAGGATCTGATAGCATTGGGTGTCTGTGTCATTTCTTTCTTCCTCAGCCGTATCGAGCCGGGGATTGCAGATCAAGAAAATAAATTAAATACATTGGATGACAAAATTATCTAACAGTATTCAAATAGAAAACTGTTTTTACTGTATTTTTGATCAAATAAATGCAGTCTTGGTGAGCAGAAGAGACTTTATGTAAAAAAAATGTATAGTCAGATTACTTCTTTTAACTTAAAACTTGATTTTGATCATTAAGTCTCCTCACATTCATCCTCTTTCTGTCACATTCCTCATTGATGGTCCCAGAGGAGGGGTCTTTGTGTCCTCAAAGGTGTGAGTAGTTCACGCCTCCTCGCATATTACCTATCAACACTAAAAGTGTCTTACAAAAGTTAAATTACTATATTGTTTTGTATGAATGAGTGATCAGGATGGTTTTCACTTCTAGAAATGTTTAGTATGTGTTATATGGCCTTATTTCAGTGACGCATAAACGTTATTTTCTCAAAAATACAAACATGTACACACATGTTGTTCACATATTATTGTAGCCCAGTTTGTGCTGAATACAGTGTTATCAGACTTTAGCCATTAATATGTTTTTAATCAACTGAAAAAAGCACAAATGTCAAGGCATGTCAAAACTTCTCCAGGGCCCAAACCAGAGATGGGACCAAGTCACACATGTGCAAGTCTCAAGTATGTCTCAAATCTTAACCTTCAAGTCTCAAGTAAGTCCCAAGTATTTTTTTCTTGGGCAAGTCAAGTCAAGTCAAGTCACAGGCTATGTCAAGTCAAGTCCAAGTCAAGTCACAGGTTATGTCAAGTCAAGTCCAAGTCAAGTCACCTTATTATTGTAATTTTACCTGCAGAATCTGATCATAATAAAGTGAAAAGACAAGATATAAGTAACTGTCAGTAAATTACAATACTCATGTTCAGTAAAATACATCATGGAATCAAACAAAATTGTAACTTCATAAAATTATTTATTTTTCACTTCTGCCAACAGTGTTTGAAATGTTTTAAATTTTCAACTGAGTCCATAAAACAAATAACAGCTTAACATCCAACAGAATCCTCTCTGAACACCTCCATCTCTCTCTCTCTCAAACACAGTTACGTACATTAAACTTTGTTACATTTCTCCTCTCTCTCTCACACACACACTCTCTCTCTCTCACACACACTCTCTCTCTCTCACACACACTCTCTCTCCCACACTCCCACACCCACTCTCACACACACTCTCTCTCCCACACCCACACTCACTCACTCTCGCACACACACACACACACACACACACACACACACACACACTCACTCTCGTGCTCTCACACTCCCACACCCACACTCACTCACACACACACTCAGAGTATATCCATTAGTCATTACCTCTTTTACAAGGTATTGCACCTTGAGGTACCAGCGCGCGTGAATGTCATGGCAACTTACAAAACAAAGTACCTCGAGCGGGAAACACTTTAAGTAATGGCGCTTTTCCATTACCAGTACCAGCTCGCCTCGGCTTGCCTCGCCTCGGCTTGCCTCGACTCGGCTCGCTTTTCGCTCCGTTTTCCATTGCAGACAGTACCGCCACAAATAATACCCGGTCGTCATAGCGACACCGCAGGAAACTGCCGTGACGTAATCTTATACGCGACACACATCCGCTACCCACACACACAGGACAATGGAGGAAATCGAGTGTATGCTGTTTTTGATCCTCGGGATGTGGCTGTTTCTCACAGCAAGAAGACAAACGTTGTTTCATGAGAGGCTGAGGGCAGCAAAACGAAACACTGCTGAAAAAAACAGGAGAGTTTGGGAATTACTACAGAGTTCAGACTACGAGACGAATCCGGTTGTTCACAGCCGACGCAAGATGTTAAGTTATGCTAACATAGCTAACGTTTGCATATGTGTAAATACTATACTATATGCAAAGTATTTAATCAACTTTATAGCTACCAGTATTACGTACTAAAATGTGCATGGTTTATGTGTTTCAGATCTGTTTAGCTTTGCAAAGTCGCCGCGGCAGACCGTCTGTTTGGGCTTTCAACCGAGCTACCGATTCACTGACACTGGACGGCTGACAGTAGAACAGCAGATCTACAACAAGAAAATATGTCGAGCACGGGTAGTGGTTGAAAACGCTTTTGGTAGACTGAAGGGAAGGTGGCGTTGCCTCATGAAAAGAAATGACTGTGATGTTACAATTGTGAAATCTATGATTCTTACTTGCTGTGCTTTGCATAACCTTTGTGAGAGTCACGGAGAGGACTATGACAATGACTGGGATGCACCTGCAGCAGCAGAGCCTGTGGTGGCAGTGGCACAGGGTGTTGAGGAGGAGGGCAGAGATGTACGAGAGGGTCTGATGCGTTATTTTAATTGCTAAATAAATACATTATCATTAAATATGTTGTCTCTGCTGTTTTTCATTAAAAGTTATCACAGTATACAATCTGAAAATACTTGTTCAAACCCTTGTAAAAAAGCAAACCATCAAAAAAGACACTGTTTGTAATAAGTTTCAAAAAGGTTTTATTTAAACACGCATACAAATAGAAAAAAATATAATATTAATATAAATTCACACATCCAACTATATACATATGTTACATGTAGTGCAAACATTTAATTAAAATAAACAAAGGGGTTTCAGTCCAGGGGCAGTGGAACAGCATGCCGCCGGTTCAGTGCCTGGACAAGCTGGCTCAGGGTTCCCAGAAAGGCCTGGCTGAAGGACGACATTGCAGCAATCTCCTTAAAGCCGCTTCGAGTTCTCGGGCATGTGCTGCATCATCGAGTGCCATCTGTAAATGGCGCTCCCACTGTGCCATAATAATAGTTTTGTAGGCTATATCTGTGCAAACTATTTAAAAATGGCAGAGTTATTCTGGATACTCCGTCTGGCGCGCGCAATGATGACGCAGTGAATAGTGACGATTCTCTCTGACCAATCAGCAGTCGGCATTGTTTTTACGTCACATTTTAGTATCGCCTCAGCCCGCTCAGAACCTCGCCGGAGGTGGTACGAAAAAAAGTACCCGAAAGCAGGTACAGGTACAACTTTTACATAGTGGAAAACCAAACAAAGTCGAGTCGAGTTGAGCCGAGGCGAACTGGTACTGTGTAGTGGAAAAGCGCCATAAATGTGCGTAACTAACGTAAATCAAGCAGGCTAGTATGCAGCATAAGCCACGAAGTGTTGGCGAAATAAAAAATTAATGGACAGATTTTTTTTTTCCAGAAAACTTCTTGCACAAAATAAATTCAAGCACTTTAAGGACCTGTATCTATGTATGTTTATTTTCAAGAACTTTCCAGGGCCTTTCAAGGATTTCAAGGACCTGTGGGAACCCTGCTATTATTACATTAGCTAACTACCAACTAACCAGATAAATTTAACAAATTGACAAGCACTTACTGGGCAGAATGGCTCTTCAAATGGCGGACGAAATTGGAGGTTGTCGTCTGACTGTCCGCGATCTTAACGTTGCATGTCTTGCAAAGCGCTGTTCGTCTTTTGCCATCTTGATGATAATTTTTGAAGCCGAAAGCGATGACCCTCGGTAATGACATGTTGATGTGTTATCTGATCTAAGTGGGCGTGGTGTGCGTAAGGTACGAGAGGGCATGGCTGATGATAGCCTATAGTGTCGTGATCCAGTCATGACAAAACTATTCTCAGCCTGCGCTCCAGCTGGATCAACTTTATTTTTTAAAATAATGTAGGCCTACATATTTTATATTCAAACTGAAAACATGATGTGATTAACACTCAAGTCATTCAAGTCTTCATGTCTCAAGTCAAGTCAAGTCCAGAGTCTTTAACTTCCAAGTCCGAGTCAAGTCTCAAGTATTTTATTTTTTGTCAAGTCAAGTCACAAGTCATAAAAATAGCGACTCGAGTTGACTCGAGTCCAAGTCACCAAGTCACAAGTCCCCATGTCTGGCCCAAACACCCTCAGACCCCAGAGCGTTAAAGAGAAGTGTTTTGGTATTGTTCTGCATGCATTTGTGCCAAGGGCTGGCAGGGGATGTCAGTGCTCTGATTCAAGCCTTCATTGTTCCCTTTTTGAATGTCGATGTTCTCCGGACGTCGACTTTACTAAGAGAACAATCCTATATTGAGAATGTTATACTGTCTGGTTATTAGTCATTGATTCCAGGGTGGTGCCCTGGTAATATTAATTCTTATTTGTATTCTATTGATTTTGATAATTAATAGTTATCTTTGATAATTATTCATTATTGCTAATAACCAAACCCACTCCTGAACGAAGCTCCAACATTAATGGCCCCCTGTGTGAGGCATACTCCATGCCAGTTTGTCAAAGTGTGCATGCATAAGAATCCAAAGTAATAACTTGAAACATTAGTTCAAAGTTTGGTTCTGTTTGAAGATTAACTTCTCTCATGACTTGCCAAGCATAAGTCAGTGTGACGTGAAAGTGCCCTTAGAGTGGATTAGGTGTTGGTCAATTTGCGATAGTCTGCTCCAAGCCTGCTGTTGTTGTTATTTAACTCCTAACACTTTCGCATAGATTTTACAGAGAGGTGTTAGGTTACATAATTAATGTCCACCATGGAGAGGTCACAGTGAAATTCACACATTGCATAACAGTAACCCTTAAACCACAGGTCGAAGCCTCTCACCTGTGCGTTTGTGTCAGCATGTAACTGTAACACAACAAGCTATTAGAGCCACTGTGTCGTGAGCACTTTTACTGCCATAGTAAAATTAGTCCCAATCCTCCATCTCTCCATTGATGAGAGAGAGAGAACCTCAACGGCTACAATGTTAGTCATTGTGTTGAAGCATTGCAGGTACTAGTTGATTATGTCAACCCGGTCGGTAAGCCAGAGTGCACAATCCTGGACCTCGTGGGCCAAATATTCCTTCATCATCTGCAAACTGCAGAGCACCAGGCCCAGCTCACCCAGCTGCAGAACAGCTACCAAGTGCTGCAGAAGAAGTTAGGTGTACCCAAAATGAGAGAGTCCGGGCACAGAAAGATAATGCCTGGATGCAGGAGGTAAATGAAACCCTGCGCAGGCTGCTCAAAGCTGCCCAGCTAAGAGCAGGGTCAGATCAGCACCACATCTGACAAAGAAGAGGGCACCCTCTTTAGCACAACCAGTAGAAATGTGCACCTAGGAAACCCAGGGACACATGCTAGGAATACAGTCTCTGACTTCAGTCACACCACCTTGCGTATCAACCAGACAGATTCCACACCATGAAGAGGGGAACATTACTTCCAAGCCCAGAGTGGTGTAGTCTGCTCAAGGCCCCATTAGCCAGGGAGCTTTACGCAAAACAGGGCCCACCCCTGGATGGAGTCAAAAAGACTCCATCCCCACCACAAAGGGGAATAATGAGTGACTATAATGTTTTGGACGACCATGGTCATACCGACTCCAGGGCTTGCACAATAGACAACTCGAGACCCTTGCAAGGGACATTTGATCCAAGTAGTCAAGATTCAAACATCGATGATTATCTCAGAGAAATTGAGCGCTGCCTTGTTGACTTACCTCATGCTTCATCACGTGAAACTCAAGCTCATATGGAGGACCACAGTGAGGAGTATCCATGTGTTCATGGAAATGGTACCAACTGGTACCCGAGACTGCTACTCAGCTCTCTGTAAAGCAATACACAAGAACAATTTGCCATATACTAATGAAGCCTCCGCTACTCTAGGCTCTTTTGCCATTGTGCAGTATTACAGAGGTGGCTAGAGCAACGCTCTCCCTCGGCAAACCATTACAGATCAAGAACAACGTTAGCATCACAAGCTGCATGCAAGGTAGGTCATCTATCACAAAACGGACATGGATCGACATTACCTTTCAAGGGATGATGCTGGTACACCTCATTTACATATTTCCCATAAAATGGAAACAAAGTTAATTGGCTAGGACCTACTGCACTGACTGGCTCCGCTCATTGACTGCCATCGTGGACACATGTGGGGTCAGGTTGACACACTGAGGGCACTTAGTACAGAAAACGTTTCGCCAGCTTCAGATGCAACAGTCACCATTGTCTAAGAGTCCAGAGGACCCGTACCATATTCATGCCTCCTCCAGAGCCTGACTCTGAGTCTGATCCTCCTATGCCACCTGCGGGCCCACATTCACCGCAGGTTGATAGTCAAAACTAATTTCATGACCACAGGTCTTTAATTGTGCACTGAAGAACACAAACTTAACCCTGTACAAGCCCCCACATAGTGGGAGGCATGCACATCAACGGTATAGCGACTCCAGATGTGCTTATAGCACTCTGGTTAGAAAAGACAGCTATGACCCAGGACCTATGTGACAACTTGTGTCGACACAGTCCTCCTCCGTTCATCACACCGCAAAGTCACCGCATCCTTTTGGCAGGGTCAACACAAAGACTCCTCAAAGCGACTGGAGTATGCGCCCTCTCTGTACGGATTGGGAAAAGGCAGGTCATGCATTTCATGAGTGTAGTCCCTCAACTCCAGCCCCTGTTCCTCGTGGGGGTAGACCTTCTGGTCAGACTAGGTGCTCAGTTGGACACAGTCAGTCAGGTTCTGTGGTCCCAAGCCTGGGCATTTTATCATACCACCTGGTCAGGGAGAAGCTCATGAGGCTTCTGCCTTCCTTACTTATGACAGGCTTATATAGGATGTACTTATGTGTAGTTCCTTTGTTTATTAATGTTACATGTGATTTTCTCCTCAGCAGATTTCCATGCGATATCAACAAAATATATTTTAGGATGCATTTTTATACATTCAATGTTACTCCAAGTTTGTCATATGATCAGATAATAAGGAGACATACTGTATGTATTTTGCTCAAAAACAGGATGGTTCCATTTGAACTCTTGATCACATTATGTTTTTTTTCTAGCTGCAAAGTACCTAACAATTATATTTTCTTTCACACTAGTAAAAGCATAACTATTTCAATTTATATGCATTAAACACACTATAATCACTTCATATAGTTACATACTAAATTATTAAAATAAAATATACCAAATATTTCCCCCTTTGAGACTCTATAGAGTCCCACTAATTTAGCCTAATTCAAGAGTGTTATTTCATTATCCAGTCCCTTCAGACCAATTGTATGTCACACAATCTTATTACTAATGACTATATTATGGAACAGCACTCCTGTGGAGCATCAGGACCAAACATCTCCTCCCACACATAAAAAGGGAGGAGTAAAAGATCTTGTCTCCCTACACTCAAGAGATAGATTATTGTGTTTTAATTATGAGCATGTAAATGGTTCAGCACTTGCCTGTGGCCCATGGTTTCATGGTTATGTAGAATATAACAGAAAATGTTATTCAGAATCATTACATTTTGATTATAGAATCATGAAAATCAAAAACCTAGTAAATATATACAAAAAAACATAAAAATAAAAAATAATTTTCTTTCAAAGATTCCATTAACAAAAGATCTTCAACCCAGTTACTTTGCATAATGTAGAGGGTCACCGCCGAGGTGAGTTTAGGCTGGCACTTTCATCCCAGGGCATGGCTCATCATTCATTTCCTCATATATCTATTCAGTGGAGGAATCATTTTACTCCCATTTTGTTCTGTCCATCCAAGAGAAACATATGTCTAAATAAAGCTTAACATGTCTACTTTTAAATAAAACAATTCAAATTTAAACAAATATTCTCCTGCAATGTAATCTGTATAAAACAAAATTATGTACAGTTTCTCCTGGCTCAGCAAATTATCTCTAATGTGATCACACCCACCAGCAGAGCCCGCTATTCATATGCTAATGTGCTGAGACGATCAAATAAAATGGTAAACGCCCCCGACTGTGCCTTAAAAACAAAGTTCATTCACTTTTATTCACGTTTGAATGACAGCACAATACACAAGTGAGAAAACTCCTGGATAGTGACGAAGAGTTACAATTTTCCTCAGAAGAATAGCGGGACTCCGATGAACATTTGTATTTTGAAGAGAGACTTGATCCAGCCGAGGATACAATTTCGGACGAGTAGGTAATTTAGTTTGAATTAGTTGACATGCTATTTTTAATATGAATGTTTAGATTATATTTAAACTAGTGTTTATGCTGCCTCATTATCATCAACAAAGCTTGTGCTTGCAAATATGTGTTCAGGTTAAATGAGTAAAATGCACTTTAAATATGCCCATATTAAAAAATCGGCATATTATAATGTTTTTTGAAGAATCATGTGACACTGAAGACTGCAGTAATGATGCTGAAAATTCAGCTTTGATCACAAATTGCATTTTCCAATATATTAAAATAGAAAACTGTTCTTTTAAATTGTAAAAATAGTTAAAAATATCACAGTTTTTACTGTATTCTTGATCAAATAAATGCAGTCTTGGTGAGCAGAAGAGACTTCTTTTAAATGGTAGTGTAGGTCTAAAATTAAGTAAAGTCTATGTAAAGAAAATGCATAGTCAGATTACTTCTTTTAACTTGATTTTGATCATTAAGTCTCCTCACATTCATTCTCTTTCATCCTCATTGATAGGCCCAGGGGAGGGGTCTTTTGTCTACTCAGGTGTGGATTAGATTTTGCGAACGTGGTTTGCTACCGCGAAAAAAAAAAAACATTCTGTTCCACCTCTTTACAAAGTAACTTAACTTCGATATTTGACATAGGCAACATTTACCATGTCATTTGCATGACCTGCTTTTAATTAATATGTATTTTTTTCGTTTCAGGTTTTGTAATCTGATGACGGTCCAGTGCTAACGTAAGTGTTTTATAGTGGTATTAACGTTACATAACAAAAATGCCATGGTATCAGTTCTGTGATTGTGCTTTTGAATCGTTGTCAGCATTTTGCCAGCACATGAAAATCCATAGTCATATTCCTAATACTGTTTTCAAATGTGGTATTCCTGATTGCTCCAAAACATTTAAAAAGTTCACTGCTTTCAAGGCTCACATATTCAGGTATCACAAAGACAGGCCCTCAAAGACATCTGTTGAGCCATTAGGAATTGATGCTTTAGTCTGTGATATTGGTACTTGTCAAGAAAAGTGCAGTGATTTGAAAAACTTCGTTGAAAACTTGAAAACTCATATCAAAGAAGGCACCAGAGAGCCATGTCCATTTACATGTAATAAAAGCTTTTCTGTAGCATCTACATTGACTTCACATTTATCCAGGAATCATCGAATCTCTTCAGCAGAAAGGTTGCGTCATAATATAACGTTACTGCAGTCAAATGTTTCAGTACAGAGGCCACATGGTGAGGTATCTAATATGGCTGAACACTCACATCCACAGTCTGAATTCTTTGATTGTGGTGATGGCATAGAGCAGTTGGATAATGCACTATTGCCAGATAATGCAGATGAATCTCTTTTTTTGAAAAACATGGCTCTATTTTGAAATTATATTATAATTATTGTGAAATTGACCGCCAGACATTTAACTCAGCTCCCCCTAACAAAGGCAGTATTGTGTGGTTGTGAGGTCCAGCTGTAACTAACTCTAACACTACTTTAATTTCACCAGGGGAGACTAATCCTCTAATTAGGAAATTGCTCATTGCTATAAATTAAATGATAGTATTACTGTGTTGATGAACCATTCTCAAAAACACAACTAAAACAGAATGAAATGGTGAATCCTGTGAATGGTGTTTCAGAGTTATTTTAACAGTTATGTAGAACTATCAATAGACAACTACATAGAACCACAGTGGAACCCACAATAGTTATTTTAATTATTATTATTATTATTATTTATTTATTCATTCTTTTTTTTTTTTCAATTACAGGTCAATCTCTAAGCAACCAGTGCTGGATGTTAAGTTTGGAAGGCCAAGTTGTGTGTGAAGAAGCACAGCCCAACTTTATCACTGGCCTGGCAGCGCTGTTTGCCTCCTTCTATAACTTCAACTTGCAGTACCAGGAAGAGGCAGCATGCACCCTTGAGTTTGTTCAGAGGTTAGTCATTAGTCATATATTTTAGACTGAATTACTAACCCACAAACGTTGTCTCACTAACCTTGTCTTGACAGTATTTGTTAAGGACTTCATTGTTTGTTTTTCCCACAAACGTTTTGTACAGCTGACTACTGGGAATAACAATAGGGCCCTGGTTTCACAGACAGGGCTTAGCTTAAAGGAGAACTCCGGTCAATTTTAACATTGAGCTCATTTTTTTGTAAATTTGGAGTGCTGTCAGTACAGAGAACAACGACAAAAATCAGTGTTGCCTACACCGTGTTATCCTCTTTTTAAAATTTGCACCCTGTTGACTTAAATGGGGCAAGTTTTAAACCTGCTTTTAGCCTCTTAACATCCTTGATGTGTCATTACAAGTGCACAGCCATGTGAGTGATTTTATTCAGAGTGAACATGGTGAATCTGACTGCAGTAGATGTGAAAGATATGAATAAAAGTGATGTTAATTCAGCCAGCTCACATACCTGTATTTACTTCCTGTTTTTGGTCGAAGTCCACAGTAGTCGATTGTCGAGTTCGCGCATGCGATCATTGGTCTTAGATCCTCAGATCAATCGACTACTGTGATTGAAACTTGCCGGCCCAGAGCAGTTATTAAAGACATTGAGCCACTGTAGGCACTTGGACTATTTTAACAATGTCTTTAATAACTTTTCTGGGCCGGCAAGTTTCAATCCCATAGAAGGGAGGAGTGATCCAGCTCTCAGATTTAATAAAAAATATCTTAATTTGTGTTACGAAGAGGAACGAAAGTCTTACGGGGTTGGAACAGCATGAGGGTGAGTAATTACTGACAGAATTTTCATTTTTGGATGAACTCTCCCTTTAAAGGAACACTCCGACTTTTTGAGACTTTAGCTTATTCACCGTATCTCCCAGAGTTAGATAAGTCCATACATACCCTTTTCATCTCCCTGCGTGCTGTAACTCTGTCTGACGCACACACCGCTAGCTTAGCTTATCACAAAGACTGGAAGTAAATGGCTCCAGCTAGCATACTGCTCCCAATAAGTGACAAAAAAGGCAACATTTTCCTATTTATATGTTGTGATTTGTATAGTCACAGTGTGTGTACATCAGGTGCTGCGAGCAAATCACTCCCCCCAAGTAGCAGTGCTTCGCCTTCTGAGAATATATACACACTGTGACTATACAAATCACAACATATAAATAGGAAAATGTTGGCATTATTTTGTCACTTATTGGGAGCAGTATGCTAGCTGGAGCCATTTACTTCCAGTCTTTGTGCTAAGCTAGGCTAGCAGTGTGTGCGTCAGACAGAGTTACAGCACGCACGGAGATGAAAAGGGTATGTATGGACTTATCTAACTCTGGGGGATACGGTGAATAAGCTAAAGTCCCAAAAAGTCAGCGTGTTCCTTTAAGCCAGGTCTAGGCCTTAGTAAAAAAATAGGGTATTTAAAGGAGTAGTTCACTTTAAAATGAAAAGTAGCCCATGATTTAATCACCCTTAAGCCATCCTAGTCATATATGACTTTCTTCTTTCAAACGAATACAATTGAAGTTATATTAATAAACACTCTGATGTTTCCAAGCTTTATAATGGCAGTGGATTGCTACCATCAGAATGAAGCTTAAATAAGTGCATCCATCCATTTATATAAGTACTCCCCACGACTCTGGGGGGTTATATAATGGATGGATGCACTTTTTTGAGGTTGAGTAAATCATGGGCTTGTTTGTTTTTTTACACATTATCTGTTTTCTTTCTCTCTGTCTCTCTGTATGTGTATATATATATATATATATATATACAGTCTATAATATTTCATTGTGTTTTTTTCTTTTCTGCCTTTTAGACGCTTTCTTGACATCAATCCTGAACGTGGATCAAAAACAAAGAAAGGAAAAGTAACTTCAAAGAAAACTGGCCAAGTTGTGCAAAAAAAGAACACCACTGTAAGCCCACAGGTTTCCTCACTTCTGTGAAAACTTGCAGACTTTGAATGGAATTTTGTTTAGATCCCGTCAGCAAGTGCATTAAAAGTAAATATGATTACTGCATCGCTAATTCCATTTATAAAAATACAACTGGCATTTCAGCCAATTTGTTCTTTTCTTTTTCTTTTTATTGACTCTTTCTTGGTCACTTTTAATTTCTGAAAAAAACTTTCAATTTGTTAAAGGTAAACAAGATTACTGCATTATTAAGTGCTAAGTGTTAACTTGTTGCTGTTAAATATACACATCTGACATTTCAGCCAATATGTTCACATAAGGCAATTGTCTGGTCTTTGCTTTTAACCAAAATAAATGTTTTAAAACCCAGAGAATGTTGGTTTCTATTTTCTAGTGTGACTACTCTTATGAAACTTTAAAGTATAATATTTTTAATTATGTAATAATTATGCAATGGACTGGCGACCTGTCCAGGGTGTCCCCCACCTTTCGCCCAATGTTAGCTGGGATAGGCTCCAGCCCCCCGCGACCCTGTACACAGGATAAGCGGTTGACGATGGATGGATGGATGGATGGATGGATGTAATAATTAAAGCAGTTTTCCCTGTAAAAGTACAATTTACTGCTGTAGACAACAGTATAATACTGTAAAACTATGGTGTATATACTGTATTTTGTAATTACAGTGCAGTACTGTAAATGTTGTTGACAGTACTAGTTCTGTAAAAATACAGTATGTGGCTGGCAACCCAGCTGCCAGTATTTTACTGTAATTTTACAGTGCAATACTGTAATTGCTGTTTACAGTACTAGTTCTGTAAAAATACAGTATGTGGCTGGCAACCCAGCTGCCAGTATTTTACTGTAAATTTACAGTGAAAAGTTTTACAGTGTACAACAATGTTAAATTTCATCCTCCCAAAATGCAAGCAATGTAAATTCAACAATGCATTTAAATGCAAGCACTGATAATACAATGCATTTATTTATTTTTGTGATTAGAGCAATTCACCATGCTTTTATCTTTCAAAGACTTTAGTCATGTATTTAGCTCCATACAGATGCTTGTATCTAAAGTGACTTACAGTGCATTCAAAGCACATTTTGTCAGCATTTTTGCATCTTTGGTCACACTTTAGTTTAGTGTTAATGTAACATTGCATTTACGTAAGTAATTCTGAGAAATACTAATTAATAACATGTAGGCTACTTTGAAATTACCTTGTGAAACTGTTGTTATATGTTATATGACATATGTTTTGTCACAAATTCATGCTAATTTGAGTTCATTCAGTCTTTAAAAGGTGAATAAAAATGTATGAATGTGATGTTTAGAGGGTAATACTTATACGTTTACTTTAATGAAGAGTAATGGGTCACATGACTAGAGTTGAGTTGAGAGTGGGACTGTGTCGTTGTGGATCAGAACTAACATGGATGCAGAAGAATGACATAGAGCCCCAAAAATATATTTATGCATGTGGTCTAAGTGGCGCACACAGTAATTTACTTTTGTGTTTTTTTTATTGTGCATAATGTTTTATATCTCTTTACATCAACAATGTGATGTGTTATCTATGATCTCATTGGATGTTTCGTATGTTTGTTGTGTGAACATTTTCAGACTTGCATATCAGCAGACATTTGCACGAGAGACTTGAAAAGGACTGAGAAATACATATTTTGAACATAGTATGCTTTAATGTAGTTTTCACGGTGTCTGCTGAAGAAAGAGAGAGAGAAAAAATAAAAAGCGAAAAGACATAATGCGTGGACATTAGTTCATTAGACCAGTGCAGCTATAACGTTGTTATTATTAATAAAGTAATTAATAATAGTAACATGTAATATGTGTGACAGGGACACTAAAATAAAGTGTTACTGCAATGTTTTACTGACAGTGTTGAATTATTATGGAGAAAGAGGGAATAAGGTTGGGAAATAGCACAGGTCATATTCAAACCTGCATGTCAAATCTCACTTAGGACACCGGAATCACCACATGTATGGTTCCCTCATTTCCAAAAACCTAATTTATCCCCTAGTTATGGCTACTAAGTCAACATTTCACTAAAATAAAGGTGCACTCAGTGTCTTTGTGTCATCTTGGACTTACACTGACACCTAGAGACTTGGATGTAGCATAATTTAAAATCAATAGTTTTCTGTTTCAGATGCCATTGTAGAAATTTTTTATTCACAGTCAACCATGATTACTTTAATCAATGAGTGAAAGTGTCAAATAACAGGATGGTCACTTAGATTAAGTGAGTACTATTCGGCTGGTGATATGATTCTAAAATGACAGCCCCCTCTCCATGTAGAATTAAACAGCTTTTATAAGGTAACTAATATGACTGGAGTCGTCATTTTAATATGAGTGGTCTTGATTTCCTACATATATTGCAAAATACCATTTCAAGTCTTTAGGAGTTAAACCTTTTTAATGAGGAAAAACTAAGTGCTCCTTAAAAAGTCAAATTAAAATACAGCTAAAATTGTACTTGAGTGAAAGTACAAAAGTTTCTAATTTAAATGGTTTTCTTAGCATTTTAGAAGTTGAGATTTTTTTTTAAAGTAACTAATTATTTAATTAATTCTCAGTGTCCTAACTTTGTAATGCTGTAAGATGCCAAATGTAGTTTTCTGACATTTATATCCTGAAACCATTTACCTAAAAATTGTAAACTTTAAATTCTCTAACAGTTGTTTCAAGGGTGTCGTTAACACGCTTGACAATCATCAACAATTGTTCGAATTTAAATCAAATGATTGGCTTATGAGCATGACAATTTTACATTGTATATTGAAGGTCTAAATTAAATTGTAAGTAAATTGCAAACTCACGGTGAAGGATCTTCCTTTTCTTCCTCCATATCAACAGAACATTATATTTAATTTGAATTACTGTGACATTCTGCTCCCCACTGTTCCCTATACTTGTAAAGATGAACACACACACACTGCTCTGAGCCCACGTAATTCTTCCCACTGTGCTACAAAAACAGACATCACTAGTCGCTCAGGGGAGCTGCATCAATCCAACAAAGAGAAAGGGAAGACACAAACACGGCAGCCCACACTCGGGAGTGTGGCAAACCTCTAAACATGCCTTAATTAACATGCCTTTGTGTAAGAGTGTGTGATCTGGATTGCATTTTTGATCTCCCATTGACCTTTCTCAAAATCATCATGACAGTGTATAAAATACTCTTCCCCCTTATTTTCTCTCTTCTTTCTTATCACTTTTTCTCTGTGACCCACTTTCACAAATCAGCATAGAGTTGTCACCCTGCTGACAAGACTAGCACTGTTGGTCATCAGAATATGTTGTGTTTAAATGCTGGCCTCCAACGTGTAATGATGGTGTGCTGGTGTATTCACCAGGCTTTGCAACTCGCTTAAACAGAAAGACTTCTTTGATCATCCTGCTTCAAAGACCATGCACGCTAACCACCTTTACCTATTAGGTTTTGGTAATGAAAAGCATAATTATGCTGATTCTAGTCCATGGACCACGTACAGTCCTTTCACTGACCGTCTGATGCATATTGCACACAAAAATGGCAAAAACTTGCTCAAAACTGGCAAGATCTAATTTGACTGGCTGGCTGCTACAGAGATTCCATTGATTGCCAGGAAACAAAGTAATCCTTTACAAGGTTGCTGCAATAAGTGCTTCTAAGTAGGAAATAGTCACTGGCATTGGCAAAATTAACTGCAAGCAAACAACATCCAGAAGCACTCCTACTTTTATTTTCACTGTTATATCCATAAAAAATAGGTACTTGTTGTTTTTGGAAGGACCGGACAGATATTTTCAGATTATTTCTTCAGTGAAATACAACTGTTTGCGGAGACTGCTGCGGCATTATTTGAATTGCCGCTTTGTTGTTTGAATGTTTGCAGTGAGAGACAGGGGAGATCAAAAGCGACCCAGTCCACACATATACACACACAGAGAGAGAGAAGGATACAGATCAGAGACGATGTGTCTGCTACCAGTGTGTTTTGATTTAAGATGAAAAGCAGACTTTTGTTTGAGTGTAAGCTGATAAGTGATTTCTGTTTTATCTGATAATAAATTCTGACTAACGTGGACTGTGGAAACCAGCTCCTGCTTCCTGCTTTATCTGTCCCACAACAAACGTTGTCACACTGGTGCCGAAACCCTGGAAGGAGGAAGTATACGCTGCTATGGAGTCGTCTTTGCCATTGGAAGAAGTCTTCCGATCCCTCTCCAGTATCCAGCAGGCTCAACACCAGGCCCTCATATACCTTCGGGTAGAACACAATGTTTCAAGGTGCTATTTCAAGGCCAAGAGGAAGACCGATGGGCATTTTGGGGCTTTGTACCCCAGGAGGGGGCACAAACTCTTGAGGTATCCCAAGCTGAAGAAAGCCATCCTACAGTGTGTCGACCGCAGTCCAAAAGAGTGATTCTGATCCCTGATACTGAGCAAAGTCGGCCGCCCTTTTACCTTTGCTCAACAGCTCCGTAACGCTTTCTGGCAATGGGTGCTAACATTCCTGGTTCTCTCTCACCCGGCTCTGCCCATTCTTCCTCTCAGATGGGGGAAGCTGCTGCCACTGTTGTGGGTTTGAGGTTTGGGCCGGTCTGTTGGAGTTGCAGGGAACTGGAAAATGTCAGAGATCAATACAGACATTGAGTCCCTGACACTCCCTGCAATTGGGTGGGTGGATGGAGGTACGGTATCTGGGGTTCCATTTGTGGCATAGGTAGGTGCGACCCTAAATTTATAAAACCGCAGCAATTGCGACCTGACCGAGACCCAAAACCAAAAAGGCGGTGAGACAGTTCTTGGGGCTGGCTGGCTATTATCGAAGGTTTCTTGCTAATTATTTGGATTTCACCAGCCCACTGACTGATCTCACTAAAAAGGGAGCTCCAGACCCGGTCCAGTGGACGGAGCCGTGCCAAAAGGCTTTCACACAGGTAAAAGCTGGACTTTGTGGCAGGCCGCTTCTGCACTCCCCTGATTTCTCTCTCCTTTTGTTTTACAGATGAATGCATCGGACGTGGGCTGGGTGCTGTACTGTCCCAGGTGGTGGAGGGAGAGGAACACCCGGTGCTGTACATAAGCTGGAAGCTATCTACTAGAGAGTCAAAGTACAGCAACATAGAGAAGGAGAGTTTGGCCATCAAGTGCGTGGTCCTTACTCTCCACTACTATTTGTCAGGACAAGCATTCACCCTCTTGTACGAACAGTATGTGTGTTAGGATTTAAATTAAACTGTCCGCATTCTAAGTCACTATTATGTAGGGACATTTATAATTTAATTAGTCACATTCTACAACCATTAGAATAAATATAAATGACAAATAATTCGATTATTTTTCTGAATAAAATTCTCCACCATTAAATTCGTAATACAATGTCTTGTATTTGCTCACAATTTCTATTGTAAGGAATTAGCTTTAATCCAATTATTTGAGTGATATTAGTCTTACGGCTTATTGAAAATAATATCACAAATATTTTAGGTATGAGCTTTGAAACAAGATCTTTTAAAATCAACTGACAAGATCATTTGTCAAAATATACCACAGTCAAATTATCTTTGAATACAAACAAACTTTATCGCTATTCTAAACATAAAAACAAATCTAACGCATACAAACATGAAACTAGAGTAGTTGGTGAGTCTACAGACAATGCCTTAAGAACAATTTATCCTTCTTTGAGTCTAAATCGATTTGCAGTCGTATTACACAAAGTATTTAAATAATACATCAGCACTTTCAGCAAAAGACTGGATTTGCAATTACTTGTCGATGCATTTCCGGTTCTTGGTTCTTTGTAGAAAGCTTGTTCCGTTGATGTCTTGGACCTTAGTTAGATCATGAATTAATCATGAACTTTATAGCTTGAAAACGGTGCAAGTGACATGTGTGGCTGGGTAAGTGGTAACTCCACCTCCCCTTCCTGATGATTAATCAGTCGGGCAGCATTGTTTGTTCTCCCAATGGCTTATTAGTGTTGGGGAAAGAGTATATATAGATTGCGTTCTTCCACCAGGAATTGTCGTTGCATAACCGGCCCTTTTTCTTCTGTGTCACACGTCATTGTCAGAGATTGGGGTTTGGAGAGCCTTTGTTTTCTGGCCATTGGCAGGTTTGATTGCTGCCCATTCACAGGTAGGAAGATCATTTTGATTTTGCATTAATATGCTCACTCTCCCCTTTCTGGGGGGTAGGTTTATATATGACGGATGGTATGTTTGTTTACCATCTAAAGTGCTTATTTCTGACCTGTTCGGTGTTGATATGTGTTTGATGTTTCCTCGCACTCCTGGTATGAAGCCCTTCTCATACGATTGTTCTAGAATTAATATTTATTATAATCGTAAATATTTATTTTAGGCAACCTGAGTGGGTTCTTTCTCGAGGGTCTCTTTGCTGGGGTTGCAGGGAACTCACTGTCTTCAAGACGCTGCTGTTTTGCTTTACTGTTTCATTTTGCGTTGTTTTGTCAACTTGGGCAAATTTAGAACACTTCTTGACCGCAAATGGAGCTGCTGCTCGCCATCTAAGGCCAGTGTTTTTCTGTATACTTAAGAATTTCTGGTCTTTCAGTTATTGTAGCCAGTGTGTGAACTAAACGCCAGCTTTGTGATCCACTTCGGACTTGTTGGTTGTCACAGTATCCTGTTTGGCTCCTCTGAGCTAAGTTGCTATTTCAGCCCATGCGGTTTGAATTAGTGTTTGAGTGTTTTTAAATTTTTTTTCCTATTTTGTGTTTTTTGTATGTCCCTTAATGCTCAGTAAGTAATACTGCATTCTGTGTCATTTTTGTTTAAATGATCATTTCCTTTAGGACTTATTTTATTTGTTAATTGTGTGGGGAACTTTATAAATATTTTGTGTTTTGGTTTGTTATAGGAGCTAAGGCCTGTGGAGCATTCTCTATGTAAAAAAGCAGGCATTTACATACTAAATATGGCATACTTTTGTGAATATTCCATGTGTAAAGTAACAAAACGTCTAGGTTACGTATGTAACCTCCGTTCCCCGATGGAGGGAACGAGACGTTGTGTCAGAGAAGCGACACAAGGGGTCTCTCTTGAGTGCCGATATATACCTCTGTTCTATGAAAAAAGGCCAATGAGAAGTTGGCAGAGGGTATTTGCATATCCCGCCCCCGGACATACGGGCATTTAAGCGGGGTGAATATGGGAGTTCATTCAGGATTTTTCTGAGGAGCCGAAAATGGTCTGGCCACAACAGTGGCTCGGCTCAGCGACGTGGCGGGGAAGACGCAACGTCTCGTTCCCTCCATCGGGGAACGGAGATTACATACGTAACCTAGACGTTCCCCATCTGTCACTCCCCCCACGTTGTGTCAGAGAAGCGACACTAGGGGTCCACCTTTAAACGTGCCATGCGCTGAGCCGTGTACTTGAACTGCTGAAGGGGGGTCTCTGGAGGCCCGTGAGGGTGATCGAGAGATCCCAGGAGGGAAACAGGCTTGGCCGGGAGGGAGTTAGCCTCAGGGCGCCTTTTAGGAACCTGTTAATTAAGTCGTGCTTACCTAGAGACTTGCCGTCTATCGTGTCGTGGTGAGCTGGGATGGCGGCGATATACACCTTGAGGGTGGAGGGGGACAGCCTTCTCTCCAGCCTCTCCTGTAGAAACACGAGCACTGACCTAACCGCGCACCTCTGTGGGTCTTCAGCCCGGGAAGAACACCAATTCGTGAACAAGCGCCACTTTAGGGCGTAAAGATGCCTGGTAGAGGGGGTCTCGAATTAACGGGAGAAACTTCCTCAGGGCAAAGAAAACAGCCAGCAGCTCTAGGCAGTTGATGTGCCAACACAGCGGGGCCCGGTTCCAATCCGTTGCACACGGCGCCTTAACCCAGTTTGGAGGTGCCGGTTGTGACCAGGACGCGTCGGGACACCTGCTGCATGGGTACTCCTGCCTGTAGAAAGCAGAGGTCTGTCCAGGGTTTGAATGATTCTCACACAGTGCGTGCCGCGGCCCAATGCTCGTCTCGGGACTCGAGTCTGAGGCCAGTGCTGAGGTGGTCTCATATGCATCAACCCCAGCAGAGGATGCCATATGCCCCAGGAGTCTTTGGAAATGTTAAAGGGACCACAGTGTCTGGCTTGAGGGAAGGGAGGCATTTCAGCACCGACTGTGCATGCTCGTTGGAGAGACATGCTGACATTGAGACTGAGTCAAACTCCATGCTGAGAAAAGAGATGCTCTGAACCGGGGCGAGCTTACTCTTTTCCCAGTTGACCTGAAGCCCCAAACGGCTGAGGTGCCTAAGCACCTGGTCTCTGTGCACACATAGTAACACTCGCGAGGGGGCCAGGATGAGCCAATCGTCGAGGTAATTGAGTATGCGTATGCCGGCTTCTCGGAGCAGGGCAAGGGCTGCCTCTGCGACATTCGTGAAGACGCGAGCGGACAGAGACAGGCCAAAGGGGAGGACTTTCGCACTGATACGCCTGACCGTCTTACGCGAACCGTAGAAAGGGTCGGTGTCATGGCAGGATCGAGACGTGAAAGTACACGTCCTTCAGGTCTACCGCTGCGAATCAATCTAGATGCCGGACGGCAGACAGAATTTAGTTTCTGGGTGAGAATTTTGAACGGGAGTTTGGACAGAGCCCGGTTGAAAACTTGCAGATCCAAGATCGGTTGTAAGCTGTCGCCTTTCTAAGGGCTGTAGAAACCCTTCTTCATTTTGGTTGGAGGGACAGGCTCTATCGCGTCTTTGCTTTTTTAGTAAAAGAGAGGCGATTTCCTCAAGCAGGGACTTGGCATGTTCGCCGTATACTGCAGAAAAATTGACGCCCGCGAAGGGGTGCAGAAGCCTGGCAAACTGAATTGCGTAACCGAGTCGAATGGTCCGGTGCAGTCAGCATGACGGGTTGGGCAGTGAAAGCCATGCCTCTAAACTCCATGCTAGGGGCACCAAGGGGACGAGTATTTTGGACGTACCCGCGGGGCTTCGCAGCGGGACGGAACAGGTAATACGGCGTCGGGAGGCAGAGAAGCATCCCGAGGCTCTGGTGCTGAGAACAGACTCGAAGCACTTACCTTGCTTCGCGCACCCGACAGGGGGCGAGTTTGTGACTGAGGAGGAGGTCTGATGTTGGCGTCCTCTGGACTCGTCTGAACCGGCCGGCCGGGGAACAGTCGTGGGGCTGAAAGCGGACTGTGGCCGCGTCCAGCATGCCGGGACTGTTGAGACCTGGAAGCAAAGTGCCGTGAGAACGGCATTTGCGGGCCAGATGACCCAGAGACAAAAGGAAATAGCTCTATTATTGAGAATGTAATGAATTTAACAAAAGATTCTCCTCCCGGCCCTCCACCGGGGAACAGAGCGGTCTTACCAGCTCCGGAGCTACCGTCTCGGTCTCTGGGTCGGTCATCTCAGGAGCGCATGGGAGCCTTCCGGGTCCTCGAGAGGGTGCGTGAGACGAGGGGCGTCCAACTTCTGCGGGGGGCTCAACGCTGGGGCTGAGAGCTGGGCCCACTCTCTTTTGTTAGTTGAGGCAGAGCACCACTTTCTTTCTTTCTTGAAAGCCGCAGGAGGACGCCCTCAGCAAGCAGACAGGGCATGGCCCTTGGCGGCAGGTTTGCGGCAGGGCAAGATGTGTGAAATAGCCTCCGTCTGTTTCTTCACCACTGAGGACCGCTGGGCGGAGTCATCAAGTGGTGTCAGCGAATGGACGGAGCTGGGAGACGGGGGCGTTTTGAGAAAGCGTGCTTTCTCTGCCTCCTGTACTGCGACCAGGTCCTGTCCATGCATTGCATTTCTGGACCACGGGGGGTGGCCCGAGCTCGGGGGAAACAGGCAAGCGGGGAGGCAGGAGGTTTCGAGGGGATTTACCCGGCGAAAGCGTCCCGTTATTCTCCCCAGAACGTATTTCATCACCCGCGGCGCCTGCCTCAATCCCGTAGGAAGGAAGCGAGGTGCGGGGGGCGGATGAAGTGGCTTTCTCTCAATACAAGAAAAAGCCTACGACCGCAATGCTGTCATGGCTATGTTCGCGTACTGAAAATATAGACCATTCATAAAAAGCTGCCTGCGTGTGATCGCAACCCAGGTATCCAAGGCAGTTTTTATGACCGTCAGAGGTGGGGAGAAATCAACCGCATCCAGAAACTACACAGGGGCGGAAAAATCGTCTTTAAAACGACGCGTCCTGAGAAGGACGTTCAACACCACTGTGTTTTGCTCTTTAGAGCGAAATTACTCTTAGAATAACTCTTTCGAGTTGTCTGCGCTGTCGAAGTGCCCAGGGGCAACAAAATGCACAGTCGTGCGAGGAAGGAGAAAGCCGCTGTTATGCGCCGTAAGTTCCAACAGCATGCAAAGCGTCAGAGGATTAAACAGGAACTGGTGTATGACTCGCAGCAGACTGCATGCACGACCATCGGCTCCGAAGAAACTTTCTGAATGAACTCCCGTATTCGCTCTGCTTAAATGCCCGTATGTCCGGAGGCGGGATATGCAAATACCGTCTGTCAACTTCTCATTGGCCTTTTTTCATAGAACAGAGGTATATATCGGCGCTCAAGAGAGACCCCTAGTGTCGCTTCTCTGACACAACGTGGAGAGAGCGACAGAAGGGGAACATGAAAATACCTGATTACAAATCCTACTGGTTAATTAATTGGTTTTACAACATGGAAAATACATTACACGTTATGAGAAACAACATTGTCAGGGTATATTATCAGGTTAAATGTTGAATGAGCATTCTAGGCACATTGGCAGATTATGTGCTGATTAAAATTACAGCAAATTTTGTGATTGTGTCACAGTTCCTAGGTTAAGAAAAGATGTCCTGAGATACACTTGTATACACTTAAAAAGTTCATTTGTACATTTGAAGTAATGAGCATTAGTTTATTCTGCTAAAGATAATACCAAGGAATCCTTTCAAATAAAGCCTGCTTTCTTCAAGTCATCAGGCTCTTTTTGTCTTGGGTGATATTTAGCACATGAAGGTCAGGCGCTCCCCATGAAATGTCTCGTTTTAAGTGTGTCAAATTGGTTATTTTTCAGAATAGAATATCTTAGCTTAGAGACCATTCTTTAACTCTCTTGGAATGTGTTTCCAGTGGTGGGGTTTTTCCAAGTGTATGTTCGGACAGATCTGCCCTTGTTTCTCAAAATGACTAAGTTACCGCTCCCTCCTTTATCTGTCCCACAACAAACCTTGTCACAGTCTCTTTTCATGCACTTTCTGTTCTTTACAGTCAGTTGTTGATCATAAAAAAGAAACATTTAATTGTAATCTAGCATAGCACATATGCGATAAAGCCATTCAAGTCTTTCTCTTTTACATGCGCTAATTTAAAGATGATGATTTACAGAAATGCAGAATTTCCTTAAAGACAGCACCGGTTTTATCACGTGTTGAACAAATCAATGTAAATACCTGTAAATAGAACAAATTATGCAATTAAACAGTACAAATGTAACAAAATGTAATATATGTGTCACATATTCCTGTGGTTTTATGATGAAATTCTTGTTTAGGTCCCATGTTCCTGTTTGTTTCGTAGTCCTTTTGTAGTTTTATTTCATGATTGGTTCTCCCTGATTGTTTCCCCAGGTGTTCCTTGTTTTCCCTTGTGTATTTAAGCCCTTGTTTCCCCTGGTTAGTTTGTCAGTCTTTACATGTATGTTCATGTTCTATACCTGGTTTCCTGTGTTTTGTTTTCATTTTATTCTGAGTTACCTTGTTCATCTTTTGTTTACATTAAAAAGCTGCATTTAGATTCTCCATGCTTGCCTTCCTCGTTACAGAAAGAAAAACAAACAGGAAACAGAAACGTGGGAACTAAATTTCAACATAAAAGCACAAAAACAGGAATATGTGACAATGTGCAATGTAATATAATTAATTGTTTAAATACATTGATTTGTTCATTTTAAAAAAGCTAAAATGTGACCAAAATGATGAAAAACTTTCATATATAATTAGTCAAATTAATAGTTTCATAAGGTACCTAGTTAGAAGATCCCCTGTCAAATTCACAGCATTAAATAGAAAATAGATTATTTAATATGTAAACAAAAGGGACATTGTTACCAAAATATACCCATAAGAATCTATATGGCATCGAATCTGAATTGAATCGAGAGCTTGTGAATCAGAATCTAATCGAATCTGTAAATTTGTATCGATACCCAGACTTACATGGGTGTATTAAGTATTACTTCTAATGTGCTTGTGTGTGAAATATTTTTGTTAATATCAATGTTAAAATCCCTTTTCTTTTTTTTTTTTTTTCATTTAATGCAAGTCAATGGTGATCAAAACATAATCATAAGTAATCAATATGAAACCAGCAGTATATTCCAGGTCTTCTGAAATGATATGATAGCTTTGGGAGAGAAAAAGACCAAATTGTAAGTCCTGTTCACACTAAATCTTGAAGTTTGGCCCAGTGGCAACGTAATGATGACGTCATTTCTTGTGAAGCTTTGTTGGTGTATGCAATTCCCATGTACTCAATCTTGGTTTTCTAGTGTTTACCATCAGTCTTTTGGTGACAGTGATGCATTTAAAAAGCACCCCACCCCCAACAAAAGCAAAAAATTCATCCCATGATTCTATCATATTAACCATGACTGCATTTGGAAATTAGCCCTATTGGTTGCAGAAACCGCAAACATGGTAACACTGTGTCTAATTTGTGTACAGTGCTCTGTGCATGGTTCAAGTGTGAGGAACTGTAAATGAGCTTTTCTCATGTATTCACCTGGGAGAGTGCAGATGTCAAGATTTTTGTGAAATGATGGCTTAAATTTTGGCCTGTTTCTCTCCCAAAGTGATTGTGTTGCTTCAGAAGACATGGAATATACCACTCAAATCATGTGGATTGCTTTCATACTAACTTTGTGCTTTTTGGAGCTTGAAAGTTTTGATTACCATTGTCTAGCATTTTATGGCAAGAAACCCTCACATTTTCAAAATATCTTTGTGTTCTGTAGAAGGAAGACATTCTGGTTTGGAATGATGTGAGGGTGGGTAAATAATGTGATCACATCAACTTTCATCAGTTACTTCCTGTCATCATTGTTAAAACAAAGCACCACCCATGGCTCCGTTTTAACGAAAATCATAACGAAACATCACTTCAGCAGAGCAGAATTTGTACAAAATACAACATGTTAAACATTAACCATTTCAATGTAAGCAATGGGTTTACCAGTGGTGGTGCTATAAAAATGCTAAGGGCACTTTTGCCGTATACATAGTGACGCCCAGGGTTTTTGCACAAGCGTCAGTATTTGATGAATTGGGAATATGAACCCATTATCCATCATGCCCTCTTTGCCTTCTCTCTGTCTTCTGTCTCACTATCCTCCTCTCCTTTCTCTGTATCTGGTGTGATGCCATGATAATGCTCAGGTATATGGGAAAAAGCAAAAACGTCACACAACAGAAAACAAAACGCCATCGAGGGAGATAGCCAGACCTAGAGAAAATAAATTCAGGAAATATGTAGAGAGAGGAGGGAATGGAAAGGTGGGAGAAGGTAAAAGAGAATTTAACATTAAATTGTGGCTGTGGTAAAAGACACCCCGGTGCATTCTAGGGAATATGCATCTCGCTCTGTGCTGTGGCAGGCAATCTCCCGCCGGTTGGGTGTGTGAGTATATACGTGAGTTTTTGTGTGTAATGGATTCCATGGGAGGATGACAGGAGGGAGGGATGCTGTCCTAAGGAGGGAACAAGCGAATGCTTGTTGGGGGAGAGAGCGATATCGAGGAAGCGGCTCTCAGATATCAAATGAATGTCCAATTGTGCCACTGCCTGAGGCAGCCAGCCTGGACAAGACAGAGAGAGCAACATTACAATTACATCCAACTCAGCTAATGAAATATGTTTTTTCTCTCTCTCTCTCTCTCTCTCTCTCTCTCTGCATTGGCTGTTCCAAAACCTAGTGAGCTGCCTCCAGAGTCAGCACCATAGCTGTGCTGCCGACAAGAAGGCTGTACTAAAAGGTAAGTTACTTACTTATGCTGCCTCTTAACACTTCTCATTTTGGACAAATTCTATGGTAGCATTGTATGTATCCCTCCCTGTGTAGAAAATCCGATATGAGAAGCTTGGTGGAAAAATAAATCCAAGATGGCGGATAAAGGAGGACATTTTTATTCTAAATGACTATTTTGACTATTAAATTATATTTATGCTCATTAATGTATCGCATCCTTCCTCCCACATCACCTGTATTGAAATCTGTTGCCCTTGCGCTGTGCGTGAAGAGAGCTATTTGAATGACACACTGAGTTGCTGCCTATGAGGAGCGTTCTCTTATGTGGCTTTATTTTGGTTAGGATGCTGCCACAGAAGGTAGCTTACTATGTAGACAGTGGATAGAAAGGCAGCTCACTATGTTTTGGAACATACCTTCCATCTTCTGTTCTTTCTGTAACATTTGTGGATTTCAGTTCCCCATCTGTCACTCACTCAATGTTGTGTCGATGTAGTGACACTAGGGGTCACCCTTGGGAGCCCCAAACACCTCTGATATTTGAATAAAGGCCAATGAAAATTGGCAGGTGGAATTAGCATGCCACTCCCCCGACATATGGGTACAAAAAAGGAGCTGGTGTGCAACCATTCATTCAGTTGGAGCCGAGCAGTGTTTATGTATTCCACTGCCAATCCATTTGCCTCTGTAGAAAGCAAGCGACCTCCGCAGCTGTTGGATTTCACAGTGCATCACAGCGGTTTTTCCCCTCTCACACAGATAAGTGCAGAGAATGCCCCTGGGTGCTTCCACTGCGCGCGGTGAGCGCTAATAGAGTATATTTCTCCATAAAAGGGTATATATTCCCTAAAAGAGTGGGCACTGACGGAAAGAATACCTTTCCGGTTATGTGAAGTTCCTGACGGTCACGATTGCTACCTTGCATGTCTGGTCTGCAGATAGGCTAAGACAGTTTTTGTGGATGGTTCATGCATGCACTGTGAGAGCATGACCGTGGCCATGTTGCGATGTGGGCACAAGACCGCAACAGTTAGCGCTGGGGCAATTGGGGGACTTCAATGGAAGTAATCCCAATGGACCTCCCATTCCCCAGAACGTTCGTGCACCCCTATTCAGTTCTTGGATGAGTCAGGCATCCGCCTCAGAATGGGTTTGATCTCTCATTCAGCACTCAGGAGAAGGATGAGATCTCGATAGCAGCACGGGGGAGCAGGCTGCTTCAGTCCGATGCGGAGGACTCTGCTGGGCTTCAGCCTTTGGGTGTGGTCGCCCAGTCTGAGGCTATCGCAGAGTTGACGGCCATGATTTCTCGGGTCACCACGTGCATCGGGCTAGAGTGGAAACCTCCTGGGTTCCTGGGGTCGGAATGCTGCTCATGGCCGTGCTCTGCCCCAGTGCATTTCTTCCCGCAGGTGCATAAAGAAATCGCAAATTCATGGCAGGGCTTTCGAGTTCTGCTGCTCTCACCACCCTCAATGGTGGGGTGGCCAGGGGCTACATGGACGTTCCCCAGGTAAGGCAGGTGAGCACCGCCACCTGGCGGAACCTTCCTAGGCTCCCATCCAAGGCCCATCGACTCTGATGGTGGAGGCTTACAGTGCTGTGGGGCGTGCCGTCTCCACTCTGCATGCCATGGCCCTCCTGCAGGTCTACCAGGCCAAGACATTGAAAGAGCTGCACGAGGGTGGTCCTGACCTGAGAGAATTTCAGGAGCTGCACCAGACCTTGCCCTACGGGTGACGAAGGTCATCTCTCGGGCAGGCGATGTCCACGTTGGTGGTCCAGGAGCGCCACATTTGGCTCAACCTGGTTCAGATGAGGGATGCCGACAAGGTTCGCTTCCTTGTCGCCCACATTTCCCAGGCTGGCCTTTTGGCAACACCGTAAAAGACTTGTGCAGCAGTTTTCACAGTAAAGCAGCAGATCGAGGCCATTCAGCACATCTTGCCCCAGCGTGGTTCAAGATCATGCACCCCATCTGCCTGTCGCTGTGGCGGCAACATCGGCTCCACCGTGGCCTGAGCCAACAGCTCGGCCCTGGCGTAGAGCTCCCCTCAGGAAGTTGACGCCCCCCCCGTCTCACGGTCCGTGACCAATAACCCTAGGAATGCTTCTAAGCCCCCCTGAGACTTGTGCCACATTCGGAGGTGGTAGACAGACCAATCCATCCCCCGGTGGAGGGAGAATCCTTGGTTCCTTTTTAGAGATCCTACACTTTCCAAAAAAAAGCGTTTTCTTCATTCTCTGGGTCATACACTCGGTTACGACAGCCATGCATCAATCATTCGTGGCCAGGCTGTTGCAGGTGTGGGTTGCCTTCCTCCACGCACCTGGACGCAACACACACACACCCACACACAGGCAGTTATGAGGAGGCTCAGCCTTCCCCGTCACTGATCAGTCCTACGTTGGGTACGTGGAGGGAGGTAAGTGCCTTAAAGTCTCTACCTATACAGTGTAATCTGGTCACGAGGCCCTCCGACGTAGTACTCCCCCTCCCCACTCAGCTGCAAGTCCCCAACCGCAGGTACATCAACAGCGGTCGTCCCCTTGGTGCCCCTTGTCTGGAGTTTGGAGGCGTGGTTAACGCTCCAACTCGTCCCAATGGCTAGCCAGGACGATCCGACTCGGCTACGTGATTCAGTTCGCAGACCCCCGCCCAGGGTCGGTGCATCCGTTTCACCTAGGTAGGTGGCGAGGATGCCGCTGCCCTACATCCAGAAGTCACGGCCCTTCTGCAGAAGGATGCGTTAGAGCCTGTCTCTCCAGTTGAGATGAAAGGCGGTTTCTACAGCCCCTACTTAATCGCGTCCAAGAAAGGCGGTAGGTTGTGACCGATCTTGGACCTGCGGGAATTCAATCGTGCCCTGTACAGGCTTCCCTTCAGGATGCTCATGCAGAAGCACATTCTATCGTGCGTCCGGCAATGAGATTGGTTTGCGC